>NC_143432.1:9405750-9711875 GCF_059467195.1 Physcomitrium patens
TCGTGGTAGATCGGCTTACGAAGATGGCACACTTTGTTCCTTGTAAGAAGACATCATCCAGTGAAGTCACAACAAGACTCTTTCTCGATAATGTGTATCGATATCATGGACTACCAGATGATATCATATCAGATCGAGGTACCCAGTTCGTGTCAAAGTTTTGGAGATCTCTCTTTGGGATATTGAAGGTGGATATCAAGCTTTCTTCAGCTTTCCATCCTCAAACTGATGGCCAAACGGAACAGGTGAACCAAGTCTTGGAGCAGTACTTACGATGCAGCATCAACTATCAGCAAGACGATTGGACTGTATATCTACCGCTAGCCGAGTTTGCATATAACAACACCCTCCATGCGTCGACTCAACAAACACCATTCTTTTCCAACTATGGATATCATCCAAAGCTTGATTTATTGAGTCCGTCAACAAATAACAATCCAACATCTGAAAGATTTGCGAAGCAACTATCAGAGCTTCAAACTATGTTGAAGCTTCAATTACAATCCGCTCAAGAATCCTATAAGACGTCTGCAGATAGATTTCGGAATCCAACACCTACTTTCAAAGTTGGAGACAAAGCCTGGTTTCTTCGACGAAATATCAAGACCAAGCGACCATGTGATAAGTTGGACTATCGAAGATTGGGACCATTTATCATCCAAAAGCAAATTAATCTAGTGGCATTACGGCTGGAGTTACCGGCTTCTATGAAGGTACATCCAGTCTTTCATGTTTCTTTGTTGGAACCTTATCGAGAGTCATCTTTTCTTGGAAGAGTGCAATGTCCGCCACCTAGTATTGAAATCGAGAACCACAAAAAATACGAGGTTGAAAAGGTATTGGATTCACGGCGAAGGTGGGAAAAGTTAGAATATCTTGTTCATTGGTGCGGCTATGACATTAATGAGCGAACGTGGGAGCCAGCTGAAAATCTTGCGAATGCGCCACAAAAGGTACAGGAGTTTCATCAACGACATCCCGATAAACCTAAATCAATTCGATGATAGCTTCTTTTTGAAGCTTGTTCTTCCAACAATATAAGAAAAGGGGAGAGCACCAGCAAAATTCATAGTTCATGTAGTTATTTTCTCCAAGATAGATCGTAGTTTGATCTTTTGATATGGATAGCCAAGAGATAGATACTATGCCAGTCAGAGTATCGCAATCGAGTAGCTCACGAAGGCGACCCCGAGATGAAGAACTACATGTACCATGACGACGACGGAGGATACCGAGTAACCGATCACTGGTGATCGTATTTGAGATCAAGCCTGCTTACGATGATCATCCAGAAGGCGTGTTTGCAGGACAATTTCACAATGAGGACACGGAAGTTCATGCTTGGTCAGAAGTCGAAGGCGTGGGCCACTACCGTTGGCTTTAAGGATCGATGAACCATTTGCCTCGTAAACAACAGTCGGAGTTCATAGCAGAAGTTATGCGACAGATCTTCATTTTCTTGCGTTGGTACTGATCAACAACATTGCTTCTCAGAGACCTCGAAGCTAAAGGAGGGGGTGATTTTAGGGACATATTCCTTAGAACTTTCTAGAGAGAAGTTTCTAGAACCTTCTAGAAAACAAGCCTCTGGAACCTTCTAGAAGAGAAGCCTCTAGAACCTTTTAGAGAGAAGTTTCTAGAAGCTTCTAGAAAAGAAGTCTTTGGAACCTTCTAGAAGAGAAGTTTCTAGAAGCTTCTAGAAAAGAATCCCCTGGAACTTTCTAGAAGCTTCCTAGTTAATAGAAGTAGCTCGAGAAGTTTCTAGAACCTTCTAGAAAAGAAGCCTCTGGAACCTTCTAGAAGCTTCCTAGTTAATAGAAGTAGCTCGAGAAGCTTCCTAAGTAGGAGTATATATAGGGATCGAGGCTGAAGAGTTCTTCAGTTTCGACAACACATCTCTTAGAGTTCTAGCTCACCTTTCTGGTGTTGTTCTTGTACTCATTTGTTTAATCTAGTTCTGCCACTTCTTCTTGAACTTCTTATTAGATTTTAAGTCTGTATTTTGTGTCCGTGACAATTTGTCGAGACAATGTGTTGACTTTGTAGGACACATGCCTTGACTTACAAGGCAAGTTTTTCTACGTGTGGGCCACATAGTTAGCTTGATCTTCAAGCTAACAACATGTGTGGCACATGGCCAACTTGTTGACCACGTTTCTAATCCAATAAGTCAATTAAAGACACCTATGAAGTCAAAGCAGCATCTACAAAGCTTCTAAGAAGCTTCCATATTAAATATTATAAAATTAACTTACTTTTACCTACTTTTACTTATTTCTACATATTTCTATATGTAATTATTAGCTTACATGATTATGGCCGTGACAAAAGGTCTAAAAGATGTTTGGACAATTTTTTTGCTATTTGTTTATATATTTTTTCATAAAAAGTAATTCTTTTTTTTAGTATTTTAGAATAGAAGAAAAAAAATACACATTAAAGGATATATCATGAAAAAAAAAAAGACTTATTTTAATAAAATTACATCAAGTTTCATTCTTGAGAACTTTGCAACAACATTCTAAGGTCATTTTAACGTAAAGGTAGAGACTTTTTAATTTTTACTATGATAAGATGTAATTTGTAAAATATTGCATATAGAACTATTTTGTCTAAATTTAATAAGATGCAATTATAAAAATACAAAGATGTAGATCCGATCATTGCATGATGATCATGTCAAAAGTTATTCATGATATAAAATTAAAATAGTTTAAAGAACAAGTAAACCATTTTATTACAAGAATTGGTTCAAGATTATCTACGCCTTTCAAGTCATTAATAGAAAAATAACTAGACGATGTTATTGAAGATTTTCTTGTAATTTTGTGAAATGAAAAACAAAATGTCAAGAATATGAATCACATTCAGCTGTTTTTGGACCTTTTTGTCAAGTGGACTAATTCAATCCCTATCTTGATGGAGCAGGCCACAGTAGATCAACTTGAGCAAGATGTGAACTTTTCCAAAGAGAAGAATTGTAGGACATTACAAGATGTGAACTTTTCCAAAGCTTTTGAGTTTCTCTGAGTTAGATGCATATTCTGAGGTGATGGTCTCAACAAGGTGCTAGATCCTAGTAGCACTGAGTATAATAAAAAGAAAATTTGAACACTAATGAACCACAAAGACGACAACAAATTTTCTGACCATGTGGGGTGTCATTGTCTTCTGGAGGGAGAAAGAAGCTCATGAAGACGCTTGTGCTTAAAGTTTATTTAGTTGCCAAAAAATTCCAGGGTTAAAGAGTGCAGGCTTGCAAGGATCCAATTTCTATATTTGCTACTGATTCTTTGCAAGCTGATCGAGCAGGAGCTTGCAGTCATTAATTTGGCATCGTTCAGTAGTCTTTCGAGATAAACTTGGTTGCAATATGTGGGTGTGACAGCTTGATTTTACAATGCCATTCTCGAATGCACGAACTGTTATGATCTACAATACGAACCTATAGTTCCTCATGGAGATCGAATATTTACACATTTATGCAAGCTTGAATGCTCTATCTACACATGATTATTATTGCTGTTATGCACAGACATTTCATACTTGTGTCGAATAGCATATGCTTTAGATAGCACGTTCCTGTCACTGCGTAAATGTCACATGCTAGGTTCAGGAAGTCTGCTGAATTGACAGACTGGGGTTGTCACGGTCTGTAGAAGTTTACCTTGCATTTTTCAACCAAATGGTGTTATCTACATTCCGATTGGTACTACTTGGGCATCGGAGGACTGTCGTTTGCTTTGCGTTTCTAATGTAGAGTCTTTCAACGTCTCAGTTCTCTGAACTCATGCCATAGTAATCATCCCTGGGAATAACCTATCTTCAGTTACTGAAAATGAAACTATCTGTAACTCTGCAAGGTCTGAGCCACACTTCCCACGTCAATGTGTTCTCAATGATTCCCACTATCGCTTGGGCCCACTTCCGGAGCTCAAATCTGGACCATGTTCGGACGACCTTTCTGTCCCCGAAAACTTTGATCGCACATCTCCAGACCATGGGAACTGTCGCAGGTCCAATCTCTAGCGACAGGCGTCCTTGACTCAGGCTTTGTTTCACGATCTCCAATAGAATGACTTCAGCTCGAGTGTGTTCTCAACTTTCCTTAGGAAGTGCCATTGCAAGCAGTCAAGTGTCAGCTTCTTTTCTGTAACATACAATGAGCGCGTTTCGGAGACGGTCAAAATGCGAGGCTGCTGAGAGGACATTGATATCTTTGTGTATTTTTCGATCAATATCCCGAGAAGAAAGTTATTATATGTTTATGATGGAGACATCTTAACGACTCGAAGAGCCTGACCTTGAATCTTCTACTATCTATAACATCGTCTTGTACTAGAACCTTCGTTTTATACAAGTTTTCCGATCTTAACATGGTTGATTTCCTCTGCTTTTCATCTGTTCATTTTCTAACTAAATATAGAATCCCTATTAAATATTTGAGCATCTGAGTTTCTTGATTCAGCGCCAGCAGCAGGTTCTGTCTCTTCATTGATTGGCACAAGAAATTTCTCCATTTAGAAACATAGTCTTGTCTAACGTGTAATCGAAGCCAAAATGGTCGTACTTGATAGTAGCAGCGTCATCGAGAAAAAATGCAGTAGCTCGGGTCACGTTTGGCTAAGCCATATCCCACTTGGACATGAAGAATAGCATCCACGTCGAGTTACAGAGCAACTCTGTCCACGGAAGGGCTTCGGATTCCTCCAAAACTTGGCGTGGGTTGGAAGTCAAGGTTGATGTTGAACCTCTTTTCTGTGGACTCCATAATGCAGGATACATTACGCACCAGCAGGCAGTCCAGGAATCTAAGCATCGCTACTTTCTCTGCGCTTTTAACTCTCGTATCCTCGTCCAAAGCTGGTCTCTTCAGTTTCTAAATCAAATCAAATATCTGATAGCGAATCCAAATCAGCTGTAGTATACTTTTGGCAAAATCAGATCTAGCTAAGATTTATCGTTTACAATTAAGACTGTGTAATAATCAGCAACTCCAATTTGTAGACGGTATAGAACTTGAAGCATTGCCTTCCAATGCTGGAGTGTGAGTGATGTCCTTTTCTGCGTCCGCTCTTCAGTTGTTTGCACTGATTCTTGCAATATGCAATTCTAGAAATTCTTGCCCCAGTACGAAAATTGCTTGACCACCAAATTACTGTTGCAAGTTATGCGCAATATCCTTTTGAATTCGGGACACACTATATTGAGAAAAGAATACTATAAGCATAACTTAAGTAAGTAGAAATCAACAAGGTTGCACATAAGAGAAGTGTGGAATGAGATGGTTCTCTCTTCCAACTCTCGTTACTTATAGGTGGTGGTTGCTGTCCTAAAAGGACTTCTTCCACCATTTGACTTTTACACATATGCTCCTTGAATCCTTTGACTCATACCACAAGGGTATCCAAGGATCCTAGGATTCTATGGCATCTTACATACCACGAGGGTATCCTATGCCATATACTAATTACTCTTACCTAGTTCTTTGGATATTCCCTAAGACACACTTTATCCTCTTGACTTTGACTCTTTGTCCTTGATCGCATCCTATGTCCATAGGATGCTTTTTCTATATGCCAAGAGTCAAGCCTTTGACCATTAGTAACTTACCTAAGGTAATATCCTTTACGAGGTAACTTATTCTACTTTAACTATTATCTATTCATCTTTATCTTTTACCTCAAAACACTAATTAAAAGACCACAACTTGGAAAAGACGTGAATGAATTTTTGGTAGAATCTTCTTATTTTCACTTAGTGGATTAAGAATGAGCAGGTGGTTGAGTGATTGTTACATTTATTTATTTATGCAACTACATCTTAAAAGAATATGTGGAGGATAAAAAAAAAAAAAAAAACTTTACTAACAATGACTCTTTGTATTATATTGAGTTTTTGTAGGAACTAATAATCCAATTTATTTCTTAGTTTTAATTTTATTTTTTTAAAATTTTTTTTAAAAAATTCCTTGGTTAATGTCTCATTGAAACTAAAAGAGGCTTCTACTCTATTAAACCAAATTTTAACCATTTTCAAAAAAAAACATGATTAAATCCAACTTTCTAAAGTATCACAAATAAATATTACCATAATACTTTATCATATGTTTTGGAATAGTATAGTTTAAATAAAATAAGTAGATATTTATTTTTTTAGCCTATTAAATAGTTTTTTGGACTACCAAGATATTATCCAAAGTAAATCTCATAATTTTTTTAAAATATTTTAGAATGGATAATTTTTTTTAAAATATTGTTTAATCTTCTTTGCAATATTTTTGTGAAAATCTTTTAAATTGTATATTGCAGTAATTGATCTCTAGTTATTAAGATTTTTTTCTTTTTGTTTTATTTTTTTATTTTTTGTGAAATAAAATGGTTTTTTCTTTTGTTTATGTTTTTATTTGTTTGCTTGTTTTTTTGTTTGTTTTGTTTTGTTTTTTTTTTTTTTGTAAATAACAATGTACAAAACAAAGCCATATATTAACGATTGATTGAACATGAATAGATAGTCTTTTTTAGTAATATTTTTTAATGCATTAAAAAAAATTACATCAATACTATCATATTTAAGATTTTCTTTTTCATTATTTATAACTTTCATTTCATTTTTTAGGTTTTTTAAAGCTTGTTTTATCTTTTTATATCTTTCAGATTATTTTACCTTGAAAATAGGATAATATTAAAATAAAATCTATTAAGACTTATCAATGTTTTAATTCTATCTTTTTATTGTTTCAATATATATATATATATATATATATATATATGTATAATTTTAATTTTATTATTGCTATGGCTTCAAAAAAATCTTCAATATCATATTGTGAATTGAACTATTCCATGCAGTAAGCTCAAGTTTAATTAATATCCTCTCAAAAAATAATGATTTGGCTTCAAATAATTTTTTCATATTCTAATTTCTTCTAAAAATCCATGAATACCATGTAGTATCAAGGACATGA
Organism: Physcomitrium patens; assembly: GCF_059467195.1. Classification (NCBI taxonomy): domain Eukaryota; kingdom Viridiplantae; phylum Streptophyta; class Bryopsida; order Funariales; family Funariaceae; genus Physcomitrium; species Physcomitrium patens. Next base: position 9,412,718 of record NC_143432.1, read on the forward strand.
ATCTCAAAGAACTAAAAGTTGAATACAGTCTTGTGTCACTCAAAAAGACAAGAGAATTACTCAAAAATAGTATAATATTAAATTAGAATGGCTATCAATTAGCTATAAACATGTATAAGGTTAAATACATATCTATGAGGCTTCTAAGAAGCTTTGCCACAAGATAATATGAAATCTACCTACATTTTTTTTTTTTTTTTTTTTTTTTTTTTTTTTTTACCTAAAACTTTCTATCTAGATAAATATATATGTCCATGACACGTAAAAAGTATGTGTACTAAATCTAGTCATTTTTTTGTCTTTTTATAATATTTATTAGAAGCATATATATTAACAATGTCAATTTAATTTGTTAAGCTATCTTCGAAAGTAATTAAAAAAAACTTAGTCATTTAAAAGTAACTCTACATTGTGTGTAAGATATTTGATATGTGGTATGACTAAAATGCATATACCATCTACACTTGTACAATTGGGGCCAAGAAAATATCTAAGAGCTATTTTGAAAATGTAAAAACTTGCATTTGATTAAATTGATTTTCTAATTTCTCATGCTTTTTTATTATAAAGTTTATATTCTTAAATTAGTAATATATCATATTTTGATCATATGTTTTATATATAATATTGTAGCTTATATTTTTTAGAATTAAAATTTAATTCTTTAATATTATAAAAAAAATAGAGTTCTTCTAATAAATAGATTGTATATAGTTATGATAGTTTAAGCATTGTCTTTATAATAGTGCAATCAAACTTTAAAAAATAAGTCAATTATTATATGGACCAATCTACAACTTATCATAGAATAAATTGGCTACTTTTAAATAATATTTTTTAAAATTTTATTTTAAGAAGCTTACTTGACATTCAAGTTTTCTTCTTGTTTCAATAATTTATAAAAATTATTGCAAATACATAAGTATTATTTTGAATTTAAAAAATTAATATTTATTAATATTAATAATTTTTAATTTTTTAAATTTAACTTTATTTACCAATTAAATCAAACTATAATTTATGCCAAAACATATCTATAAGTTATTTTAAATTTAATAAGCATATAAAATAAATAAATAAAAAGGTTATATTTTAGAATTATTAAAAAGATCATAACTATATTGTGAAGTATTTTAGATTTGCAAATGATCAAAATATATTTAAAATTTTAATAGATAATTTGATGAATTTAAGATATATTCTAAGAAATAAAAAACTATTAAACATGAGAAAATTTCTAAAATAAAATAAAGTAATTAATGATTTATAAAATTTTGAATTGTAACAAAAATATAATTATGAGTTATTTCAATTTACTATATTATTACACAAAAAACTTATTAAGCCAAATTAATGAGGAATAAATATACAAAAGTAATATAATAATTTTTGAAATCTTAAATTTTAATTTTAAACATGGCTGAAAAGTAATTTCTCTTATTTGAAGGACATTTGTATAATTAAAAAAAATTGCATGCAATATGACTTTCAAGCATTTATTTATTAAATAAAATTATAGAATCTATTAAAGTTTTATTTTTTATGATTTAAATTATATATTTATATAATATATTTTGTAAAAATATTATTATTTGAAATCTTATAGATTTATTGAAACATCTTTTAATATTTTATTTCTATACTCATTAAGATAAATCTTCAAACCTCAATCTTTGTAATGATTTATTATAATGTTGGATTTTTTTTAATCAAAATAGTACAATCCATGTCTTGTGTTAAGACTATCAAAAATAAAAAAATATTTAAATAAATTCTATAATTATGTTAATGATAATCTTAAATTCAAATTTAAATTATATACATTTAAATTACTTCACATAAAATGTTTTTGATTTTTTTAAACCATCAAAAATAAAAATAATATCTATGTACATATATTTAATATTTTTAACAAATAGAACACCAAATTTTTAAATAAAGTGATTAAAATTATACTATTAATTTATTCATAAACATATTTGATAAACTTATTACTAATAATTATGATTATTATAAGGCTTAGGCTACAAGCAAACCTCAAGTTGCTGCACATACAGCCATTATGTCTATACACACACCCAAGTTTCTAATTGGCTCATCCAGATCTCTCTTCTCTTATCCAAACATGGGACTTGGCCCTTCTCACCCCTACACGGGTTTGGCCACCTCTTTTCCTCTTGTATGTAGGGAAAGCTTCTTTTGCCACAATTGCACATTATAATTAAACGATGCTTTTTGACTGAAATCCTTGATCAATTCCGTTCAGTACATTCTCTTTCATTTCAATCTTGGTTGATTGTGAAGTTTACAACTGGATGTGTTAAACTCATCACACGTGTTGCGTTGCGTTTCTCACAGATGCCTAGTGGAAGGTGCCGAAGAATTCATTATTGAGCCAATCAATATGGCAGACGTCAAACGATTGCGGGGTCACACAAGGCCTGTCCACATAACTTTGGACACTTCTTTGGGAACCGCTAGTGAAAACTCAGGTTCCACTTGTGGCTCTAAGAGGAAAATGGTGGAACCAACTGAACCTTCAGAAGGGAACAGCCCCGAGAGAAAGCCTCGCCTGAGTGAAGGATCTGTTTTATAATCTTAAGTGTGGGTCGTTGTGGGTCATTGACTAGAAGACCATTTGGACTTGTGCATGAGGTGACCATCTGATCTGGTTCATGATGCCAGAGGTTTACCATCCAAGTGGAAATGATCTTCATTGCTTGTCAAAGTTATTCAGTACATATTATTTGCACATTTGCATGCGTGGGTTAGTGATCTTCAAATTGATTAATTTGTCGACATATTATCACACCTGAACTGATGAGGAGGAACGTTTCCTAGGAACGGGAGTTTGGCTGCATGCTGCGGACACGGCTGCGGTGAAGAAGGAAAAAAAAACAACCAACGGAACAGCGAGCAAGAGGTAGAAGCTCGAAAGCGTAAAGTTATTTCGAGTTTTCTGTATACACCAGCTTTAGTAAAAAGAGAGCTGATTCAACAATTATTTTTCCATCGGATGCACCATGAGAGGTTTTTAGCCAATTGGGGTGTTTTTATTTTTGAGTGGATTTTGGATGATTTAAATTAGGTTTTGTATGATATAGTGCGATTGATTGCAGGCTTTGGCCGCATGCATTGCTAGCAAGGTAACTACGGTGTCGCAATTCTCCTCAGTCATTAAATCGATTCTCTCGAAGTCACCTCCTAATTCGTCGAAAACAAGATGGTGTATTGACACTAGACGGGCTTGTTACCCAGGAGTTCGTCCCCTTGCACACAGTGCTAGAGAGGATGCAGAGCTTCCTCTGAAAACTAATGCATTCCTTCAAATCGGTAGGCTTTCTGCCGGATGAGCTCTCGCTGTCAAAGATTGGAAACTACGAAGTAACAGCAGATTTGAGTCTATGGAAGAAGAACTGAGGTTGAGGAAGAAGGGATTGGGACCCCTGCTGGGACAAGAGAGAAAGGATCTGGTTAAGTCAATTATAAGTTTTGGGTGTGTTTAGACATCACAGATGTGCATATAGTAACTTTGGGCGTGTTTGTAGCCTGAGCCTATTTATAATAGTACAATGTATTATTTTTTTTCTCTCTCTCTCTATATATATAAAGATATATGACTTCTAAAATAATAATCTCATAATTTTTTTGTAAAAATCATTTTTTGAAGTATTTCCTAAAAATAAAGATGTAAACCAAAGAAGTTTAAGAAAAAAATGAATTAATAATGAAACATTGTTACTTTTAATATTTTAATTTCCTAACTTCTTATTGATATTTGTTTTGATATTCCTCCCTACATTATTTTCTAACTTCTTTATAAATTTTGGTTTAAAAGGATATGAAAATATAGACCTATTTATTTATATATTTATTCATATATTTATTTATTTTGATTTCATATATTATTAATTGTAATATATATTAAAAAATTATTTATGTTGTTAAAATTCATAGAATTATAATTTTCAATATTATAATTTTGTAAAAATCTTCATCATGATTTCAGACCTCATAATAATTTATAATAAATTTAATATAAAAATCTTAGAAGAGGTTTTTGGTGTTTGGTGATATTATTAAAAGTAGACACTAAGTTTAATGGTATTTCAAATATTTTGTTAAATAGTAATTATGAGGCTTTTTTAATCATATAATTTTGTTCATGGTTTAAAGAACCCACCAACCACCTTAAAATAAATTATAAATCAAAGACTATAATAAATAATATTTTTTGCATATTTTGTTTTTTTAAATTTTATGCCAATTTAGATTTTTATATGGCTGGAGGATGGTTTTCTAAAAATTGAGTAGAAACAGAGAGATAAAAATGATTAATGTCATCACTTCTATATTACATAGGTTTGTAAAGTAAATAGAAATAAGTAGATTCAAGTTGATTTAATGATAATGTTTTTGTAGAAAAATGGAAGCTTCTTAGATGCAAATTAGATCTATAAGCATCTTTGGTTGTACTATGTAGTTATAGAAACTTCTATTATAAATATACTAAATTTATAAAATATTGTAGATGCATCTTATAATTTGGGCATTTGTTTTACAATCTTTAAGGTCTTTAAAAAACATCTACATAACTTTGTTGTTAGTAGATATATTTGGAGACAAAAAAATGACTTATTCCTAAAAATTAGAAATTTAATAATATCTTATCAAATTAATTATATTTTCCAACCTAGTGTTTCTTTGATTTATTACAATTTAAATATTTTTTTAATATATATATATATATATATATATATATATATTTAAACTTTACAATAATTGATTCATTAAAAAATTCTTAATGAGATGTAAATAAACAATAAAATTATCATCCTGCATTTTATTTATAAAATTGAGTTTTTTATTTGATTTTATAACATTTAATTTTATTATCTTATTAATGAATTAAGTGCATAATTTACGTAATATGTGTTTATTGTTTTTATTTCTTTATTTTTCGTGTTATGATAAAAAATCATGTATAAATTTATTTTATAAGTGAGTTTACTATAGTTATTTTGATCCATGTTTATGTATTGATTGTTTAAAAATCTTTATATTAATATTATACACACATTTTAAAATAGTCTAAAATGATTTATATAATTCTTGTGCATTTTGTGAGAAGAATATGAAATCTCAATTCTTTGATAGTTTTGAGGTTTGTGCTTTTTTGGTCTAATTCAATTTAATTATAAAGCTAACGTTTAGTCCAAAATACCAAAACTTAGATTTATAATCAGGCCGCTACTAGGGACACACCTCCCTTCCTTGACAACATGTTTGGATTTGTTGATCTTAAGACTACCACTATACTACCACCTGATCTTGAGACCTTCATCATTTGGAAGATCCACACCAAGACTGCCTTTGAAACCACCAAAAGCCTTATTGCCAGGGACAACAAGTCTTCCTTGCCAGGGACAACATAGAACCTTGTTATTGTGTGCTTTCCTGAGGGTCTTTTCTGTTCTATTTTGCCATCAGACTGCAATTCTTTTTGTGGTGAGTTATCAAAGGGGTGTGACATGAGCAATTTAGGGGTGTGTCCCTAGTTAAAGCCTTATAATTACACTTAAAATATGTACTATTTATGCACATTGATATCAAAGACTTCTACAACATACAAATTCACATTGTACACCATTATTGAAATTATGGATTTCACAATTATCTTCAAAACTTGATAGATCATCTCAAAAAAAATTAAAAATATACATTCAATATAATAATTCATTCAAATACAATGTAATTAACTGCTTATACTTTGCTTGATTGTGCATAAATCTTTCATGCACATTTTGCCAAATAGTCACAATAATATGGAACAATCATATGAACATATTTCCATTAATAGGAAATTTCGTCATAAAAAGTAATCTCACAGCTTTGGATGTAAAAAGTACCCAAGTAAGAAAACAAAAGGAATTCTTTTTGTCTCATCAGGCTTTCGAGGTTCTCCTAGTATATGCAATCTGTGACTTAATCTCATTAATTATTTCTTCCACAAAGATACTCTTTAAACTGTTATTAAATCTTATTTCTTCATTTGCTATCTAACATGAATTCCTAATTGTGCACACAGGTAGGGCACAGGGACATGTGTTGGATCTTGGTCCAAAGCTTACAAGCCAAGGTCTGCGTCCCCTGTCGCATGGCCTGCTTAAATTGTGCCATCTTCACTCTAGCCTGCAAGGAGGCCTCAAAGCACTGCAAAAGAACCGAAGTGGCATAAGATTAAGGCAGTGCGGAACAAAGTATGTAAAGTATTTGAGCAACTTAGCTTATACTACAAGCACCCAATCCATTGTGACCTTGGAGTGCATCTGCCATAGTAAAAACCTCAGCTCATGAAGCAGTACCAAGCAGTACTTGCCTTCTAAGACAATAGACATTACTGCACCGGTATGAAAATCATTGACACCAAAAAATGTGCAATGTATGTTACAAAACCACATGTTGAAACTTGAGAGGAGCAATTCGGCTCATTACATGAGATCCATGACAGTGACAACACGTTCCGCACCACCGATGGCTATCAGTCCCTCTTATGATCAAGCAACACCAATCCAGGGTTTTTCATAGAATGTGCCCCAACCTTCGTTGTACACATCCACTTCGCTCACCTAGCCACAGGTCTCAGATACTCCACTGCAAAGTTAGTAACAATGAGTGGAAGTTGCCAATATCAACCACAGCAAAAGTAGCAAGAGATTTTTCTGGAACCGTTCACCGGTCGAAACATCGAAGGGTTTCTGCTATACCTGGGACCCTTCTGTAAATGCTAGCAATAAGCGATTGTCAAATGAAGACCTTTGAGAGAGCGTTAAGGAGGTAGGATGGTGCAATCTGGCACCAATAATTGGCATCCTAATCTTTATAAAGCTTTAAGCACAACTAGATTATTCAAGCAGCAAAGTGTCCATCACTGAGAAAAGAAGACTGCCAAGTTGAAAGAGGCAACGAAGTAACAGAAAACCTCTCTTGGCTACATGTGTAAAGGCGAGTAGACACACCATCTAGGAATCTCTTCATCTGCATCGGCATTTGATCTCGATAAAAGAAACTATGAGCAGAAAGTAATGCTTAGTGTATCTTCAAAGAGCAGACCGGTGACATGGCTAGCCATAGAAAATGAGACAGAGGATGAGGACAAGTACGAAAAAAGAGATTTCAATTTCAGTCATGCAGACTTTCCTCTTTAATAAAGACGGCAGTGGAAAATCGGAACTATGAATATTATTGCCTAGCAGTCAAGAGCATCAATAACAGAGTGTGCGTAAACGGTCACAATGAAGTCAAACGCATAAGCACAAACCCGCGAAGACGAAATCCAATTTTCCTAGTCTTACAAGCACATGGAGCACGTATCTCCAATAGTTTATGTAAGCTTGTATGGATTCAAGCGAAAACCCTCTCGTCCAGAGAATCATAAGCGCGTCTCAACCAAATTCCATTTACACTCCCAACGTCTCCCAACAAGGCCCTCAAGCACAATCCATCCTCGCAAATTACGCGACGAGAATGCTTTCCTGTCAGTAACACGAATGGCAGAAGATAGAGCGGAACTAACGCTCTCTGCAGTGTCCGCACACGCACCACGATTCCACTCACTCCACCAGATTGAGGAACCCGAACCTCCGAAAACGAGAATGCAATGACAAAGAGAACGATATGTCTGAAACTTCTGGAAGTGGAGATTAAACCCTAGTGGGACATCTCGTTAGAATCAGAGTTTAGTCACTCCTGGACTCTCTCCTGCAAATGCACAAGATCATCACTCTAACATAATCTTTATTGGGTCCAATGTTGTCTGCCTCTTTGAAATCACCTAACCATGTGCACCAATATTCACAGAAGGTAGGCGAAGATCACGATCAAATTTATATTCAAATTGCTCTTCTTCTCATTACTGACATTTGTGGTGGGAGCTCTGTCAACCCGTTATCAGAAACTACAGCATCGTGGATGTTTCATCCACGGGGTTCATCCATCAGTAGTAGCAAAGCCAGGGCTCACCGACAATCTAAAAAGCGCGATTAGGTTTAACGCCGAATTTGTTTGATTGAGTTTTATTGAGGGTGTGAGCTGAACATTCTGGGGGTGTGGGGGCACTGATATCAGAGGTAGGCGTTTGAGGCTTTTGAAGACAAGTATCCAGCTAGATGGGTCTCGAATTCAAGTATGTGGAGGATTCGAGCGATGAAGATGAGAAGATGACGGCCAGCGAGGAGAAATGGCAGGATCTGGAAGCATTACAAGCGCGGCACGAGGAACTAGTTAACAGCATGTATCGAGAGGAGCTGCTGAACTACCGCTTCAGCGAGCTGCAGGAGCTTCAAGATGCCGAGAATCCCAACTTCGTAGAGGAGATCATCACCGGCCATATGGAGGAATGCGCTTCTTGCATTGAGGAGCTTGAAAAAGCTTTAAAGACAGATCCCGTGGATTATCATTTCTGCAGCCCGGTTTGGAGTTACGGTTGCCAAATTGGAAACTCGAATGCTTCTATCGGTGCTCACCAGGTCGCGATTTGGTGTGGGAAATTCCGCGACTGCGTTAGCCGAGAAGACAAGCAAGGTTGTCTGGATGCTCTGGAGAAGGTCAAAGAAGCGTTCGACATTTTGAGGCCAAAGCTTCTCACCATGCTTGAATTTGAGAGAGAAATTGCGGCTACTGGTGGCACAGTCTATTACATGAACTGCAACAATCATGTTTAACGCGAGCAGATATCAGATGGCAACAGTCACAAGTATGCAGGGCTATGCTTTAGGGTAATAAATTTCCGAGCGAGTTTCAGCGTCATCGCACTTGGCTTGCAGACGTGGTAAGATCCTTGAAACGACTGCATATCAGAATGCTGAGACGCTTCGATATTATCTCTAAACCCTAAAACATAAAGTTGTTACTCAATTCGTACCCACTAACAGGGTAGAGATCACCAAACCTCGAAGTTCGTAGGACACGGCAGGCAATCAACCAATCGCCTCTGAGATGAAACCCATTTACCCACGACCTCTACAAACCCTTTGTTGCTCATACGTAGATGAAGTCATTGGTGAAATTTCGTTTTTCAGAAGGTCAGTAGGGGTGAGAGCATGGCCCTGCAGTGCCCATGCAACTCTGACCAATGATCTTACAGTCGCATTTTGCATTTCCGGCATAATAATCTGTATTCCGAGATCCTTTGACTCTTCACCTTTTTGTTATTACTCTTTGAAAGCGCAATTGATATTGGAATGATTTACGTGGTGTCGGTGCTCTATCTATTGAGGGTTAGCTTAAGTAGGGCTTTGGAGGGTACAGTCGTCAGTCACAATTCGGTGATTGTTGAGAATGGGTGCTGTGCACTTCCTTGCTCGCTCTTTACATTTCGACCAACAGGGCCAAGGGTTCAGAGTTTCGGTTACACAAATTCTGATACATGCTAGAGAATGGCTTGTATTCAGAGCACAGTTCGTGGCCCTACTTGAGAAGAATAATCGATCTTGTTACCTTTGTTTTAACTGTGTTTGTCAGTGGTATAGACTGATAGCTGGTGTTGGCAGGATGTTACAGCAAGCATGCCAACAAGTTAGGCGTTAATCTATTCATGCTTCGGCTTCAAACAGTTTGTGAAGTCAAGTTTTGCTTTGGAACAGGTTTAGAAAATATTTTAAGTAATTGATTTAACTTATGTGCGTTGTAATACGGCCCTCTTTGTGTTGTCTAGGCCGCGTATGTTTCGCTGATTCACGTAAAGTGCCTATGTTTCATTAATCATATGCAACTTTGCTTGCAATTGGCTTGTTCCTCATGCGCTTACATCTGTGGAATGCAAAAGTGATCTCCCTACCAATGCATGGAGTGAACTTATAATTTGTTTATCGTAGTTCTAGACTGGTTTGACAGCTGTCTAAGATTTGTTCATAACTCTTTAATTCATGAGAGTGTGACAGAACTTCTTCCTGAAGCAAAGCGGCTCCCCAAAGAAAGCTTTAGATGTATGTATGTGTATATATATATATATATATATATATATATCATTAGTGAGGATATTTGTTTTCAAGTCCGTTTTCATGATAGCAATGGAGTTGAGAGGTTTCTTATTTGAGCCTCTCAACTTTGTTCATGGTCGCCCAACTTCTTCCATGAAAACAATCTCTGAAATTGCTTTTGTGAGACCAAGGTAACAGCAATTTCCTATGCCTCACGGTGCTAACAAACCATTGGAATCTGCATCAAAGCTTGATTTCCCATGCCTTGTTTTTCTCCTGCATAGTTTGACTGCACCCAACTTGACTCTGCACATAGATTCAACAAAGTTGTATTTTTTGCTTCTTTTGTGAACGATTCCATGCAATTGCTGTTATGTGGCTTTCACAAATCTTGCTCCACATGTGTTGTTTTTATTTTTATTTTTTTGCATTCCAACAGCTTCTGCTTTTAGCTAGACACGTTCTTTCTCCCTTCACAAACGTGTCTTTATCCTAATGTGGAATGAATTGTTTTACACTTTGGGTGATAACTTGCACGAGGAACATCGAAGTTAGTGGTGATTTTTTATTTATTTATTTTATTTTTTTATTATTTTTTTATAGATGTACAACCACTAGTTTGGATGAGGGACCCCGAATTGTGATGCCTCATGGCTTGACTATCAAAAAGGACAAAAGTGAAGTCAAAGGTAGGTAGTCTATAAATGGTGTTAAATAATCTTGTGCGTTTGCTGTTTTTTTTTCACAAGTATATGTGTTCTAATCACATGGTATGTGTTGTAGTGTTGGTGTTTGTGTCAAATAAATAAAGAAAATGAAAAGAAAAAAGAAAAAAACAATGAAGGTTGGAGAAATTAGTTTAGAGTGAGTGTGGTTGTGAATTATTGCACATCTTTTCAATTAATATCTATAATAATAAGTGTGCAAATTAGAATTTGAAATGACTTCTGTGTTGGTGGCATATGTAGTTAAGAAAACCAAGTGGTTGTAGTAATAGATACAAAACATTTTAGGTTAGAAATATGGACTTTTTTGTGGTTTTATTTATTCATATATTTATTTTATTATATTTGAATAAAAATTTGTATATTCTAATCATCAGAAAAAATTATGAAAAGATAAAATTATTAATAAAAATACGTATTTGGAAATTTAATGTTGTTTAAGGTGTATAAATAAAGTAGAAAAAACTTTCAAAAATTATATTTCATTTTCTTGTAACTATAACATGTTTTAAAATCTCACAAAGATTTATTAAATTTTAATTATCTCTCTCTCTCTCTCTCTCTCTCTCTCTCTCTCTCTATATATATATATATATATATAGAGAGAGAGACTAAAAAAATCAAGAACCAATTAAAAGATTAAGTTGGTAGAATACTACTACTCTTAAAATAATCAAAACAAGTATAATTTCTACTAATATAATTTTATAGAAAAACAAAGGTTTTTAGACTTTGAAAAATTATTTTATATTCTTTAACTTATAAAATCTTATAATATGGTAATATAAAACTTATAGATTTAATATTAAAGATACTTATTATGTAAGCACTATATATATATATATATATATATATATATATAAGATTAGTATAATATGAATTTTATTAAAATTACACCTATATATATATATATATATATATATATATATATATATATATATTCTAGATTTGTAAGTCTTATTTTATTTATAATAAATTTTCATTAAATTTTAATCAATAAAAATATTTGTTTTTAAAGCATATAATTACTAAAATATTTATTGGATTTTAAACTACTTTAGAATGAATTATACTAAAATTTGGTATACAAAAATATTTTCAAGTGATAAAAAAATTAAAATTTTAATATATTACATTTAAAATATTGAATATAATTAAAAATATTACTAAAATCATAATTAGATTTGAAGTTATGTTATATAAAAATAATAATTTGTTACTGTACTCTGAAATAATAATTTCAGGTTCTTTTATTTTATTTTATATTTTAATATTTTAATTTTTGAAAGTTTTTTGAAAGCATTAAAAATAAGATATCTTTAATTTCTATTTAAATTTTTTGGTTTATATAGATATAAATATATATATATATATATATGTTTTATTCCTATAAAAAACCTATCAAATTCTTTAGAAACAAAACAAGATTATTTATCTTTCAAAGAAAAATCTGAAATCTTTTTGGCAAAATTTGTAGCAATATGTTTATCAAGTTCCAACAAGCATTAGAAAATATTTCAATCACATATATATGATTGAATTTTTAAATTAGTTAATTTTAATATAATATCAATTAATTTATAAAAACAAGAAATATATATATATATATATATATATTTTTGTAGGTAGAAGTTTTTTAAAAGAAATTTGTTTGTATGTTAAAGACATAAATAATTACCGAGTTGATGAGTGCTAGATAAAAGAAAAATAAAGGTAGATTTGATAACATCATGTAGTGAAGTTTTTTAAAAGCTTTATAGATGCAAATTTGACTTTAGATGTGGTTATAGTTGATTGATAGGTGTCAAGGATATAAATCAAAATAAGAAGAGCCTTAAAACAATTTTAAGTAACTCAAGAAGAATAAATATTCACTCCAAAAGTAATATGGTATTAAGACTAGAATGACTATTGCCAAAGACAAGAAGAATATAAACTCTTAAAACTAGACTAAGAACAAGAAAGGTATTGACAAGAGTGAAAAAGGCTTCACTCTTGTCTCTGTATATACTATCTAACTTGGAGCTATATGACAATACTTTGTATAAACTATCTAATACGTATTGACTTTACAAGTCATATGTCTTAACTTGCAAGCAAGTTTCTAAATAAATGAGTTAAAATAAACCTCCGCTATTTGAAAATTTATTCCAATTCACAACAAGTGAAATAACAATGTGAAATTTTGGAGTTAGAATTATTAATTAATCCTAATCAATTCACTCTTTAATCTTCTTTATCACCAAGTAATTAAGTCCAACTTCTACAATTAACTCACACTTATAATAATAATTCTTTTATAGTTTGCTTATATCAAAATTCTTCCTTTTAATTCTTAATTAGATTATTATTATTATTATTATTATTATTATTTTGTTTGTATTAATTTTCATCCATAAAAATATCATCCAAATATAAGTTTTGCAAGCCTTGATGCAAGAGCTCACTCGCTAGCTTCTCAATACTTGGTAAAGATCTTGCTACGACTCCACTCTGCGATTCCAAGCTGATAGAGGAAAGGATGGCCAAGAGTTATCAAAGAGACGACACTCCATAGATCTCGGTGCCACTGAGCAACGCAATATGCAGAGAAGAAATCAGTGACGAAGTGTGAGGGTGTGAATGGCTTCCCGAATTCCCTCAGAATAAAGGAATCAAACTAGATTGGTCAATTTTGATGCTTAATAACTGCGCCTGCGGAACCACCACCGTCGTTGACCAACTTTGAGCTAGTTTTCCTAGTGGTTGATTGTAGTAGTTGATTGTTGAAGCCACCTGAAATAGTTACTCTCCGCCGCCTACAACTCTTTGCCGCATACGTAAAAACAAGAGAGTATTGCGACACCATCACAGTGCTCTAATCGAAAACAAAACCAGCTGCCACCCAGGAAGACGATGCTGAGAACAAAAAAACATTCACGTTGGAGCTCTAACACACCGAACCGCACCTCTCCGACAGCAATCAGAAAAAAAAACAGAGAAAAAAAACAAGAGGGGCAAGGAGAGAGTGGAAGAGAAGAGAAGGCGAGAACCAATTGTCGCCCAAAATTTTGCCGCATCGCAAGCTTGCTCTTCAATCGCAGAAATCCAATTCCACTTGGGATCTAACAGGTGTTGACAAACACCTTCTCACAACACCGCACGCACTGCTTGAAAAAATCAGAAACGACGCCTAAGAGAACCACGTCACCCGCCTTCTAATACTTTGACGGAAGGAATAAAAACTTGCAGCAACACACACCAATTGAAGAAAATCACACCGTGCAGATTGGAGCCTCCGGAATGCATCGCACAAGACCCAAAAAAATAAAAAAAACAAGAAATTCAGGAATCCGAGGGGCCGGACCCTTATCGACAAAGAGGCTGCTGCCGTTCCTGGGCAGCCTCTCATCCTTCTCATCACCTTCTCTTCTTTTTTCTTTATATCTTTTTTCCTCTTTTTCTTCTTTTTCTTCTTTCTATTTTCTACTTTTTTCTTCTTCTTTTCTTCTACTTTCTTTTTCACTCTTTTAATCCTTCCTTCTACCATATATATATATATATATATATAAATATATATTTTTTCTTTTTGACTTTGCTAGTAATTTCATTTATTTATTTATTTCCTATAATATATATATTAAAGGTTATTATTAAATAATATTTTTCTTTTTCTTTGTTTTACAAGACTACTTCTCTTGGTCCTTCATCCAATATTAGCTAATTAAAAAACATATTCTTGTTGAATTATTTTTACAAAATTCTATTTTGGATTATATATCTATTATTAACTCTCTATTTTCTATTTTTTTCTAAAATTTCTATTATTAATTCTAAAAATCTGAGATTCTAAGTATAATAAGTGCATTTTATATACTTAATACCTAAGTAAGTCAATTTAGTGACTCACAATATGTGTGTTACATAGTTAGCTTGTTCCACCAGCTATTATTACATGTAACACATAAATAAGTTGTTGACCAAGTTTCTAACCTAACAATCAACTACAAATATGTATAAAGACAAAGTTGTATCTATTAAGCTTCCAAGAAGCTTTTCTAAAAGATATTATGAAATTAATGTACTTTTATCTACTTCTATTTGATCATATAGGTAAATATTAGAGTAAGTATGTATGTCCATCACATTATCCTCCTTTCTAGGGACAAGTTCCATGAAGAGTATTCATTATATGCTGAGAAAATTTAAGATGTGGCAAATTGTATTTGCGACATACTCTAATCTTTATTTTCTTGAAAGATGGTTAATAGGTCCTCTCAACTACCAATAATGTCTTATACTATGACAAAGAAATCACCTTGTTATTTGATCATTATTGAGGCCTTTATAATTTCTTTCAAATAAAATATTTGAAATATTATAATAATTCATTCTTATTTTTAAAAAAATCACCAAACATCAAAAGCTTATCTGTGTTGACTAAATCAATAGCAAATCTATGTTGGTCTTTTGATATTCTTGAGTTTCTTTTAAATGTGCCTTTATTGTTGTATATAACTCAAATAAATGATTTAATAAATCTTCTATCATAAGATTATTAACTTTTGAAAAGTCAAAAGCATCAAATCCTAGATGATAACCATAATTAGCAAAAATAAAAATTCATTGTATAAAAAAATGTATTGTGTTATAATAAGCAAACTTTGCCAATGGCAAAAAAATTGTCCAATCATCTTATTGGTAATTGATGGTATGCCTTAAATATATCTCTAAAACTTAATTTATGTCCTTTGTCTATCTATTAGTTTGAAGATGAAAGATCAAAAATAGCTTTATCTCTACTTTAAAAATCTTAAAAAGAGTTTTCTAAAATCTTGATACAAATTAAATCTTTCTATTTAATATAATATCCTTGGACAATCCATGATAGTGATAGATGTTGTTAAGTAAAAGAATATATATATATATATACATATTTATTCTTTATAAATTAGATATTTTCTATTGAATAAATATTAAAAGTTATTTATTATATTTTTAGAAGTTTTAGCTAAAAAAATAATTTAATATTTTATATTAAAATAAATAAAATAAAAATATTAATTCATTGTTTCAAAGATATTTATAAACTTGATAGTATTGCAAAAAAATATTTATATCTTAAGTATGTTTCTATATTACAATTATTATTCCATAATATACCACAAAGTAGCAAAACCTTGAGCTAATAGGAAGTCAAGTAGTATATTATTTTAGAAGTCATAAGTAATCAAGGCTTATACATATTGTACATTTTTTTGGCCTTTTTAGTTCAAAATATACTCTTGTGTCATTCCAAAAGACTAAAAAATCAATCAAAGATGATATAGTATTAAACTAAAATGACTATTGCTAAAGACAAGAAGACTAGAAAGTCTTGAAACAAGACTAAGGACTATAAAGCATTGACAAGAGTGAAGAAGACTTCACTCTTCCTTCTATATATACTCTCTAACAAGGAGCTATATGACAATATTCTATAGGACTTCTAATACATGTTGACTTTGCTAGACATATGACTTAACTTGCAAGGCAAGTTATCTATATGTATGCCACATAATTAGCTTGTTCTAAAAGCTATCAACAAGTGTATCACATGGCTAATTTATTGAAAAATTTCTAGACTATTAATTAATAACAAATACATGTAAAGTCAAAATATCATCAATGAAGATTCTAAGAAGCCCTTTATAAAATTAATTTATTTTTATTTACATCTATATAATCATATTAATAATTATTGAAATAAATATGTGCTTTCGTGATATTATCCTCCCTTTTAAAGATGAGTTCTATGAGGAGCAATCATCATACATTGAAAAAATCCAAGATGCAGAAAATTATATTTATCACATACTCTAATCTTTGTTTTCTTCAAAGACAATTAATAGATCCTCTCATCTATTATTAATATATTATACTAAGGTAAAAAAAATAACCATGTCATTTCATTGTAATTGAGGCCTTCTCTAAGGCCAAAATTCACCACTTGATGAAACCTATGCCACACAACAAGTCCAAGAGGTGGAATTGGAGAGCTTCCAATTGTGTAATTGTTAGATTAATTTAAATCTTTATATTAAAAATTCAATTAATTTTAGGCCTTCCAAGCAATGATTACCAACATTAAATTAACATGTTAAATAAAATTTACTATGCAAACATAGTAAAAATAATTAACTAAATTATTACTATTAATTGACCATAAGAATAAAAACTTAAATTTGAATTAAGAGTTAAGTTAAAAGTTAAGTTAAAAAAATTAAAGTTAAAAATTAGTATTAAAATATTAAGTTAAAATTTAAAATTAAACGGTTGAATTAAAAAAAAATTAAGTTAAAAGTTAAGATTAAAGGTTAAGTGAAAAGTTAAAATTAAAAGTTCAATTTAAAAGTTAAAGTTAAAAGTTTAAAGGTTAAAAGTTAAATTTAAAAGTTAAAGTTAAAAGTTTAAAGGTTAAAAGTTAAACTTAAAATTTATTAGCCAAAAAGTGAAATGTGGAGATTACAAGTCACTGTGAAGATGATAGTAAAGATAAAGTAAGAGAGGTGAAAGCAAAGGTACCTTGACAACACGTAAGGATTGAAGGCAGTGACCCTCTTCTACTTTTCATCCAAATTCGACAAATTCAAGCGGCATAGTGGTTCTTCTACTTAATGGGAGTCTTTTTAATGCAATGGTGGCACCAGATTTACCTTGTGGAGTGAAGAAAACAAGATCAGCAACCTCTCCTTCAAAATACAAGAGAAGCAATGAAATTCTCATTTTGAAGAATTTCACAAAAATTGCCAAGATCCTTGTAAGTAAAAACTTCCATGAAAATTATAATTGAGCATGGATTGAGGCATGTGAGTAGTCGATCTTAGCTTAAAAAGGTGTTTTGAACACAATAGTGAAGTTAGATTTACAAAAAAATGATTTCTTGACCACTTACAAGAGTCATCAGCCTTGGTAACGAGATTGGCTCTTGGATGAATGAAGGCCGTAGATCTAGATTAGGGATCTTAAAAATCAAGGGTGAAGATGTAGCCACCCTTCTATGAGAGAAATGATATTTCTTGACTTGAATTTGCTAGTTTTTGATTTTCTATCTTTTTAATGCTACAAATACATAGAAGCTACAAATAAAGGTAGAAAGTAGAATACTATCTTTTTTATATTTCATTTCTTTTATAGCAAGGATTTATTATTTTTTATCTTAGTTTTGATAGATATTATTCATAAAAAGCCTCAACTTTCTTTATTGGCTTCTATGTGTATTTTCTAATATCATATCTAAGCCAATGAACAAAATATTTCAATCTATTTTGACATCACATTGAATCTAAGATTTCTTCTACCTTGAATTTTTAATCATTATCTACTTCTATAAAGAAGGTAGCATTTGTCTCCTTCCAAATATATTTACTATCTTATATGGCTTAAGAAGAGATACGTGAAATACAAAATGGATCTTCATAGACTTTGATTAATGTAATTGATAAATAATAAGATTGACTTATTTACAAATAGAAGAAGGTCCAAGCCTACATAAGTCCAACTTGTCACAAGCATAAGTAATCTTGATATTACAACAAAGTAATATTGTATGCAAACTCTATTAATGACAAAAGAATTATCCAATAATCTTGATGATAATTGATGATAAACCTCAAATACTACTTTAAAACTTAATTCATCTATTTTATTGGCCCATCAATTTGAAGATAAAAAGCCAAAGAATGATTTACATCTACTTTTAGAATCTTGAAAAGGATTTTCTAAAATCTTAATATAAATTGAATCTCTCTATTTAATATAATATCTTTGAACAATCTATAATAGCAATAGATGTTGTCAAAAAAAAACTTAGTCATTTCTTTACTTGTGATAGATTTTGTATATGGTACAAAGTGTGCCATCTTAATAAAATAATCTATTATTATGAATATAGAATCATAGAAGCCTAAGATTAAAAGATCTATATTAAAATCTATAGAAACAGAAGACTATGGTTGTTTCAGAATAGATAATGGTTGAAGAAGTCTAAAAGGTCAATAACAAGAATTTTTTGATCTTGAATAAATATCACATGATTATACAAAGTCTTCAAGTGCCTTCTATATTTGAGGCCATCAAAAATTTCTAAATATTAGCTCTGAAGTCTTATTGTTTCCAAAATATCTGATTATTGAAAAGTCATGATAAGCTTGAAAAACATATAATTATGCTTTGCCTTCTGAAACATATAATTGTTCCTTAAAATAGAGTAGATCATTTTTAAATTCAAATTTAGAAATATCTTAAGACTTAAAAGAATTATTTTTGATATCATGAATAAAAAGACTATAGGACATATTTCATTGAATTTTCTTAATAAAGGTTGAATCAATAGTTAATGTTGAATTTATTATTCAAAGATAAAAATGCTTTGGCTTAAAAAAAATCATTCTTTAGTGATCAAAAGTTGTGTCTCTTTTTTTGGTGTAAGATAAGAACATCTAAAATGGACATTGTCATATTGTAATATGACTATTTGGTAAAAATATAATCAAAAATGAATTTCTAATTAATATGCAATCATCTTGGTTCAATAATAATTTAAGATATTTAAACATGGCTTTTATAAAAGCCTCTTAGTTTATTTTCTTGTCTTAATAACTAATAGATTAAAGATTAGTAAGAAATATTTCCTTCTAAGCTGTAAAAATTCTTTTACTACCTTAGAAATGCCATAAATTGGTAAGATCAAGTTAGAACAAGTAAATAATTAGCATGATTAATATTAAGATTAAGTTGAAAGTAGGATTGGATTAAAAAATTCCTTAGATAGATTAGATTCATACTCGGTGTCTTATTATGTGTTATCTTACTTGGAAATGCACTAAGCACCTAGCTGTGGAAGGTGAGGTTGTGTTTCACAAACATCCAAGAATCCTAATAGATTTCATCCATATGAAAAAAATATAATTCAAATTTAAATTCAAAATTACTAAAAAATATTCTTTTTAGTAGACTCAATGACAAAAAAACCTCAATTATCTTATTACTTTCATATTTACTTTCTTATTTATTAGATATTTCTTGTAAGTCCCAACTCTAATCAACGAGCTTTGACAAGCTATAACTTCTAATTTGATCGTGTACTTGATGTGAAATTTTGCATGCAATTGTCAATGTAAGTCTTCTATATGCTCAAGAAATTTCAGCCCAATCCAACTTATAGATTGTGAGAAAACCTCCAAAAATTGCACTAATATTACTTGGCTGCCAACTTGAAAGGTGAAGCAAAAGTTCTAGCAGTGATTTCTCTTTCTTCAACCATTAATTTCAACTCAAAATTGATATGTAGCTTGATCTTCAAGTCCTTCAATACCATCCCAAATTTTACCTTGATCCGACTAGTAGATCTCTAAATATCACATAAATCCTATCTAACCACAAATTGGCAACTTCTGATATATTCTTGTATCAAAATTCAGATATCTGTCAATTGCACCGTTGGATTACCACAAAATTTCACATATACTTAGAAAACCTAATTAAATAAGTATTATCAATATTTGAATTGTAGATGTGACACTAATTTAACAAACTAGCTAAGAGTACTAGCCCTAATTTCATTGGATAAATTCCAAGTTGCTAATACAAACCTTGACTTTCAATAATAATTGCTAACTCTCCCTGAATCCTACCAAAACCAATCTTATGTCTTTGGAACAAGTTCTAATCTAGCTCTCAATTCTAATCTCTAATCTTCAAATGAATCCCTATTTTTTCCTAGGTAATTGATTTATTGGCCGTAGGCCTAATTTTGACCTTGTTTCACAAACGATTGACCCTTGGATATCAATCTAACATATCCTAAGGATTTTTTAGTCTAATCCTATCTTCAATTTCATCCTAATATCAACTATATTAATTATTTATCTCTTCTAATATGATTTTATCAATTTATGGTCTTTCTAAAGTATTAAAAGAGTCTCTACAGCCTAGAAGGTAAAATTACTAATTAACCTTCAATCTACTAACTATTAAGATAAGAAAATAACCTAAATGGCTTTTATAAAAGCCATGTTTAGATACCTTGAATAATTATTGAACCTAAATAATTAGATATTAATTATAAATTTAATTTTGATTATAATTTCATAATATAGTCGTATTATATCATGATATTGGAGACGGACTGTTTGTGAGATAGGGTCAAAATCTAGACTTCTAGCCACTAAAATGATTTCTTAAGAAAAATTAGGGGGGCATTTGAAGATCAAAAATTAAAACTTGGGAGTTAGCTTGAAGTAGATTTTATATATATAAAGCTTTTTTTTAGAAGATTTGGAATGACTTTGTAATTGTTGTTCAAATTAAAGGTTTACATCAGTGATTTAAAATTTATATAATACAATTAAGCCTAGCAGTCTTTGCTAGTTTGTGCAATTAGTATCACATCTATAATTCAAAATTTGATAATATTTGGTTGATTAGGTGTATTAAGTGTGTAAAATTTTAAATTAATCTAACAATGCAATTGGAAGATATTTGAATTTTGATACAAGAGGATATTAGAAGTTGGTAGTTTGAGATTGGATAGGATTTCTTTGATGTCCAAAGATCTACTAATTGGATCTAGGTAGAATCTGGCCTAATATTAGAAGGCTTTAATATCAAATTATATGCCAATTTTGAATTAAAGTTAATAGTTAAAGAAGTAGAAATTGCTACTCAAACGTTTGCATCAACTTTTAAATTAGTAACCAAGTGATATTAATAAATTTTTTGAGTTTTTTCTTACAATCTCTAAGCTAGATTGGATTGAATTTTATATGGACATATGAAAGGTTTATAGTCGCATTTGTGTACAAAATTTTGCAATAAATGTGTAGTCAAATTAAGAATTATAACTTGCCAAAGCTTATTGATTAAGATTATGGCTTGCAAGAAGAAATCAAAATTGCCTAATTATGAAAGTAATAAAATAATTAGTTGAAGTTACCAAGAAGAATATTTTTGAGAGCTTTGTATTGACTTTAAGCTCTTTTGAATTAAAATTTGAATTGCATCCTTCTTATATGGATGAAATATATTAGGGTTTCTTGGATATTTATAAAGTACAACTTCATCTTCCACAACCAAGTGTTCAGTGCATTCTCAAACATGATAATATGTACTATAACAAAGTTTGACAAACCTTGTTGTTTTTTAGATTGATAAGTGATCTTGAAATCAAATCTTCATAAAGACATGTTTCAATGAACTTGGCAATGGTTCAAAATATATATGTTATGGATATATACATTTACTTCAATAATTACTTATATAATTAGATAGAAGTAAGTAAATATAGATTAATTTGATAAAATCTTTTAGTAAAGCTTCTTAGAAGCTTCGTAGATGTGGTTTTGACTTTAGATGTGTTTGTAGGTTGGAAACTTGGACAATAAGTTAATTATGTGTTGGTAGCTTGTGAAACAAGTTAACTCCGCATAGTAGCTTAAGGAATAAGCTAACCATGTGGCGCATACATAGATAACTTGCCTTGCAAGTTAAGTCATGTGGCTAGCAAAGTCAACATGTTTTGGAGATCTTATAGAGCATTGCTACATAGTTCTTAGTTAAGAGTATATATGGAGGCAAGAGTGAAGCCTTCTTCATTCTTGTCAATGCCGTTCTAGTCCTTAGTCTTGTTCTAAGACTTTTTAGTCTTTTTATTTATGGCAATAGCCATTCTAGTTAATATTACATTATCTTTTAAGTGACTTTTTAGTTCTCTTTAGTGACATAAGAATGTATCAAGGTTTTTCTTTCTTTAAAATTCATTTCCGTGATAGTTTGATAGGAGTACTAATATATTATTTTTGTCTTGTTTTAGAAGTGAGTAGATTATCTCACTTCTATTGTTGTGTTTTAAAGGTTGCGGACTATCCACCTTTTAAACAAAAAAAATCTTATTTTCTAACATTGATCTTTTTTTAAAGAAAGTAGATTACTATTCTTTATAGAAATTTTTATTAGAGATTGCAGATTACCCTCGTCTAGTTTAACTTTTTTTGGATTTGTTTGACTTGCCTATAGAAGGAAAGATTTTAGATGCTACACCTAGCAGAAGTGAAAATAGATTTGCAACTATTGCAGATCTTCATGAGCTTGTCAACACTCTTAGAGTGGAAATCTTACATATTTCTAATATGAATCATGGAGGTACTATGCCTACACCTATGAAAGAAGTTTAGAGTATATGGCAAGAAGTTGTGCAATCGAAGGAAGCAAGTAGATCAACCTCACAACCAAATTTAGAAAGTTTTGCTTCTATAAATATGATGGGAACAAAGATTAATATGCTTGAGAAGTTTGATGGAACAAGATCCAAATTTCAAGGATTTTTGAAAGAAGTCAAGTGCTATCTAAGGTTGCACCCTTTCCAATATCTAGATAGATTTACTCAAGTTGGATTCATAGGTACTTTTCTATCAGAAAGTGCTCTCTCTTGGTTTGCACTTTTGATGGAAAAAGATTTGCAACTCTTTTATGACTTGAATTCATTCCTAAAAGTGTTTATCACCACATTTGAAGAAAGTGGTCGAAAACAAGTACTAGACAATAAACTCTTATCTTTACGACAAGAATCACAATCAGCCACCACATATATTGCTGATTTCTAAAATCTTATTTGCGATGTAGATTGGAATGACAAAGGATTCATCAATCAATTTTGAAATGGATTAAATGATAGTGTCTAAGATTTTTTTATTAACAATGTCAAAAATAAAATCTTTAGAATAATTTAGTGCTCAAGCCATTGCATGTGACAATCAATTATTTAAAAGGCATTAAGAAAAAAAACTTAGTTGGAGAAGAATAGGTCAAGTAATGGCAGCAGCTTCTAAGTTTTTTGAAACGTATTCATCAAAACTAGAACCAATGCAAATTGATACAATACGTTTTAAAATTCTCACAAAGCAAGAAAAGACTCAACATTGCTAAGAGACTTTATATTTATATTATGGAGAAGCTAAGCACACTACTCAACATTATCCAAAGAAGCAACACAATTACAAAATGAAGAGCAAAATTATCAAAGAAGATAATGTGTCAAAAAACGAGTTTCTTTAGTTACAATAGGGACCATGCAATTGGAATCATGTGCAATACCTAGTAAAGGTCCTATTCTCTCTTCAGATTCCTCACCTTATATTATAATAGATGTGTGCTTAGGACCTAAAAATCACAAAGTCTTTACATTATTAGATTTAGGAGCCTCAGCTTGTTTTATAGATGAAGATTTTGTCAAAAATAAAAAAAAATCTTTAGTCAAGAAGACTAAAACCATACATGTAGAAGTCATAGATGATTGTTTGTTGTCTTGTAGAAATGTTATCCATAAAACTATTCCTTTAGATGTAATAATTAAAGATCATGATAGTGTAGTAGAATTTAATGTAATAAGATCTCCCTCCAATCTAATTATTTTAGGATTATTATAGCCAAAAAAATATAATCCTCAAATAGATTGAATTTTTCATAACCTTAAATTTTTTAGTAGTATAATTTAAGATTGAATTAGCAAAGTAAAAGTATAAAAGTCTTGTACTTCCAAACCATTACTAGTAGGTGCAAGAGCTTTGATGTATGCTGCAAAAGAAAGATCATCTTTTGCTATATATACTATGCCTATTTCTAATGGTAAAAAAATGTCAAGTGGTATTCCTAGCCAATATGAAGAATTCCAAGACATTTTTGAAAAGAAGAATGAAGATATTTTTTTATAGCATTGATCTTATGATTGTTCAATTGATTTGCAAGAAAGTGTTCAACTACCATTTGGACCAATCTAAAGCTTATTGTAGAATGAATTGATTGTATTAAAGGAGTATATTGATGAAAATTTGGCAAAGAACTTCATATGCCATTCTAAATCTCCGGTCGAAACTGCTATCTTATTTATAGAGAAGAAAGATGGATCTTTGCAGATGTGTGTGGATTATCAATGATTCAATAAGATCACCATCAAGAATAGGTATCTTTTGCCTTTGATTTCAAAACTTTTTGATCAACTCAATCGAGTAAAGATCTATACCAAAATAGATCTATGAAGAACATACAGCTTAATTCGTATAAAAAAAAGAGATAAATAGAAGATTACTTTTTGAACTAAGTGTAGATATTTTAAATATAATGTCATGTCTTTTGAACTCACAAATACACCGACCACTTTTCAACATCTTATGAATGATGTTTTTTGTGAGTTTCTAGATAATTTTGTCATTTATTATTTAGATGACATTCTAATCTACTCTAAGAAGAGAAAAGAACATAAACTTCATATTTGTCATGTGTTACGAAAACTTAGAGATACATGATTATATGCCAAGTTGGAAAAGTATATATTCCATACTATTTGTTATTCTCATTGCATTCAAGCTTTAGTAGACCAAAGCAATTGAACTAATAGAGGTGGGTTCGAATATGGAGAGAGACTGGTTATATGAATTGGATCTATTAGTGTCACAATTGATTGTACTCTGGCTATCTGAAATCAACTATCAAACTACAAAACACTGAAGCTTACTACTTCTGTCTTAATTCAATCCACAATCTATTCTATAATTATCAATTCAACAATACTTCTCTCACTCACAATTCTTCATAAGCAAATAATAAAGAAAACAAAGAGGTAGTACCAAGCTTACCTCGGCTTACGACTTTCATAGTTTGGCTCTCGGCTTTCGACTCTCAGTTTGGCTCTTGGCTTTCGACTCTTAGTTTGGCCTCAATCTCTCTTTTTTCAACCTATTTATCCTACCAAAAGATGATTCGTCGACCAATGGATTCCAAAGGTTATGATCATTTGAATTCTTAACCATTTATTCTACTAACAACCTACTGTTACCAACTAAACTACCTGGCCATTAGTCTAATTCTCAAGGTTATCAATAACCAACTAGTAACTTATCACAAAGTTTATTTACCTATTCTACATAGCCCCACTCGTAATTATGCAGTGTCCTCACAAACACACAATTATTACCTATCTAAAAACTACTAAACAAAACTCTACAAAGGTACTATTTTCTCTAGCCTACCCAATTGATTATTTACTGTATTATCAAATGTACATTCCACTGAATCTGGTTCCAATTACAAATCTTCTTCTTCCTCCTCCAGTCCGTCTATTGACTCCTTCCTCAACTGGTTTGAGAGATCTTCATTATACTCGTCCAATTCATAAACTTGAGCTTCCAGTTTCAAGATCTAGATATCTTGAAGCTTCAATTATTGCTGTTGTTGACTCATCCATTTTGGGATATCTTCAATCGACACTCATGACCAGCTCTTCATTGTTAACTCTTAACTGGAACTACTACTCTCGAAAACACAAGAAATACAAGAAAATGGCACTCCAACCAACTCAAAATAATACCACAGAATGACTTTAACTAGTGCCCCACTCCTATTCTTTTACTACTTGGTGATAATGACAACATATTATTTATACTGTCCGTGAAAGGTAATGGAAAGTAATCTTTCTTGGTGGCTGCATTTAATTTTCAGAAATCTTGCCAAATGCAAACTTTTCCATTCTTTTTCGGTACCATAATAATTGGAGAAATCCACTCACTATTCGGTACTAGGTAAATAAAACCAACTGCAAGAAGCTTGTCCAATTCCTCCTTCACCATGAAGGAATATTTAAGATTAAGGCGATGTTGCCTCTGCCGTACCGGTTTAGCGTTCTCCCCTAAAATGATACGATGCTCACAGACTTCAATGGAGATACCTTTTAAATCAACATAAGTCCAAGCAAAAGCGGATTTATGATGCAAGAAAAATTCTGTCCAGCAGGTCAACTCCTATTCCTTAATACCTTTGTAGACCTTAATTGTCCGAGGCTCTACTGTGGTTGCCAAGTTGATAGTTTGACATAAAGATGCAGCGGCGATGTTTGGTTTCAATCCCCGTACTGATTTAAAATCAGTCGGTAAGTCCAACATGTGCGAAGTCACATGGTGCACATCATACTTAGTTATCCAATCAATACTAATTTTAGCAAAGATTTTTGAATCCGTCGGGCATATCAAGTACTCTTGCGGACTGCCACATTGATACACCACTCCAAGGTGTTGGTCTACTTTCACGGATGCTTCCATAATTGGTGCTACTACATCATCATCAGTGCTAAGTTCATTGTTTGACGTCAAGTCAGATGCTGACAATTGAGATTCCCTGTAATAGTATACTGGGTACATTTGTAACACCATTTTATCTCCGCCCTTGTCAATTGTCAATGTACCCCGACCCCAATCATTCTTCGCCTTTGCTTGATAAAGCTAGGGTCGTTTCAATAAAATTGGATATGATAAAGTTGAACGTTGTAACCCAAAGACAATGTAGTCAATTTCATATGCAATATCGATAATTATAGTTTGAACACTCCAAAAAATATCCATTAGGTTAACTCGGCTATTATCGGCCATCCATAACACCAATATTGTGGATACTAAGTGTTCTAAATCTAAAGCATCCATTGTATGAGCATTCATTAAATTGATGCTAGAACCACCATCCACCTGAACACCCGAGATCATAACAACGTCAATCGAAACATCGATGGTTGATGTACCTAGATCAGGGTTCAAACTGACTTCACAAACTTTCTTATTGTGTTGCCTATGTCGTGTTAACGATGAATTCAATGTAGAATGGCATTCTAGTGCGACTGCTAAAAGTTGCTTCATAGAAATAGAAGGCCGAATAGCATCCAAATCCTTCAAAATATCATAGGGTTCCATATATAAGGTAATACCTAATGCCCTCTTTTTTTTTCATTGGTTTGAATTTAACTCCGTGAGGTAAGATATTCTTCTGCCCTAGACTCTGAATTGGAACAGTAGATGGAGCTTCTTTGGAATTCATGCCCTCGAGAGGATCTTTCAATAGAAAAGACGTTTCCCAAAACTGTATAAAGAATGGAATAGCTCGACACGGAATCAAAGCCTTCGTAATTGAGACCTCATTGAGATGTACAACCGATTCAGGTCTTATATTGAGTAAGGAGCCCATATCAGGATCTGGATTGGATGGCCCCATAATTAGGTCCAATTGCCCCTTTGCTTTAGGATCATCCAAATATTGAATTGATCTTTTTCACTTTTGCTAACTTCTTATAAGGACAGCTTGGACTACTTCTACTTGATGAACTGGTGAATCTTGAGGACCTTGATTTATCTCCTCCATTGTTCCTTGGCTTTGGATCTTCTGATCTCGATTATTGAAATTAAACGGAACATTACATTGCTGATAAGTATGTCATGATTGCTTGCAATTTGTACATACTAGCGCATAATCGTCACTAATTCTTGGATTTGAACATTCACTTGCATAATGATCAATCTGTCTATAATGGAAACAACGAAGTGGTCTTCTTGTACCTCTATCTGGCATATTGGATATCTCCACCAATATAGACCTATTAGGCTTATTCTATGTAGGGTTAGAAAATGATCCTGATTGTCCCATTGGTAAGGAGAGTACTTAGTTTGATGACGCCGATGGAGCACATTGCTGATACCTCTGCTACTCCTTCCTGTAGTTTTGAGGATTTGATACAGACCTCTGATTAAAATTGGAACTTTAAAAATTATTGAATGTTTAATTTTGTTGATTAGATCGATTTCCATTCCATCCATATGTATTTCTCATTTGAACTTGATTGACTTTCCAGTGAGTTGGTGGGATCATGGTCTGATTACTGAATTGTTGTTGCATTTGTAAATACCAGCAGTTTTGAATAAGGTGCTTTCCTCCATAAAATGTACATTGAACACCCGTTTGTCTAGGTGATGGATATTCCGTATCAAAATGACCTTGTCCCTTACAATTATTATACCGTATATTAGGTCTCGTATTAGAAGGCTTATGTAATTTTTTCTTATCTTTAGCCAAATTTACAGCCAATTCTTCCATCTTCTTTGTTAGATTTAATAATAAGGCTTCATTTGGATCTTTAACAGTCACATTTGTGAACAACTCCGGTTATTGATAGATTGGCGATGTAAAATAAGATGTCATTATTATTGGTACTATTGCTTAGAGTGGTATAGCATTAATTGGTTGTTGCAATATAACATTCTTTACATTAGAGGCAGCTATTTGTAGATAATTATCCATCGACATATTTTCCAGTTGTATTTGTTGGCTTCTTGAACTTGGAATCATCGTGGCCCTTACTATTAACAATTGGTCATAATGACATTCTTCCCACACCTTTGCTCATGCCAACGATGCCTCTATCGTAGCTAGTCGAGCCTCTTTTATAAACATTTTTAATTCTGGTGGATGCAAATTATTAATTAATATCGACAATATAAACATATCTGGTATTTGATTATTTGACTATTTATAAAGTATATCCATGATCCGGCTATAATAGGACTCTACGAATTCCCCAACAAACATCCTGCTATTCATAAAACTTTCTCTAAGCTGATCTTCAAATCCAATTGGTCTAAAATGGATTAGGAAGGTATTCCTCAAGGCCTCCCAATTGGAAAATCTATCCACTAGTTGCCAAATATACCATTCAAAAGTTATATCTTTTAAAGTTGTGGCAACTATCTCAACCAAATGTCTTCAATTCTACCATTATTAGCCACACAAGCTGTCAAGAATTGAGATATATGGTGATTGAGATCAGAACCTGGCCAACCACTAAAAGTAGGTAATAGTGCCACACTTGTAATTTGATCTCCTAGTGCTTCCATTTGTACTGTAATTGGTACTTTTGGTACTCTTGCGGCCATTAGTATTATCACTAGTCTCTTTGCTATTTGAATTTGAATTTTTCTTCTTTTGGTTTTACTTAGACCTACAATTTCTTTTTGTCATTCTCGTAGGAGATTTCTTATGCATAATCGCTCTTATCTTTCTTTTGCTTGTCGATTAATTCTTTGATAATCCTCCCTTTAATGATTATCACTCATAATCTTTCATTCTTCTTTACAAAATTAATACTGCCTTGAATTATAACTCAGATATTTGTAATCCTAAAATTGGTTCTTTTCACGTTTTCATTCAACATATAATTCCATCTTCCATACAATCAATTTCTAACATTTTATATTGTTATCATTTCCCTGACAGCGATACCAAAATGTTGTTCTCATTGTGTTTAAGCTTCAATATACTAAAGCAATTGAACTAATAGAGGTGGATTCGAATACGGGGAGAGACTGGTTATATGAATTGGCTCTGTTAGTATCACAAGTGACTGTACTCTGGCTATCTGAAATCAATTATCAAACTACAAAATACCAAGGCTTACTACTTCTATCTTAATTCAATCTATAATCCATTCTATGATTATCAATTCAAGAATACTTCTCTCAATCACAATTCTTCATAAGCAAATAATAAAGAAAACAAAGAGGTAGCACCAAGCTTACTTCGGCTTATGACTCTCACAGTCTGGCTCTTGGCTTATGACTCTCAGTTTGGCTCTTGGCTTACAACTCTCAGTCTAGCTCTTGGCTTATGACTCTTACTCTGGCCTCGATCTCTCTTTCTTCAACCTATTTATCCTACCAAAAGATGATCCATCGGCTAGTGGATTCCAAAGGTTATGATCCTTTGAATTCTTAACTATTTATTCCACTAACAACCTACTGTTACCAGCTAAACTATCTAGCCATCAGTCTAATTCTCAAGGTTTTCAATAACCAACCAATAACTTACCACAAAGTTTATTTCCTATTCTACACTACTCAAGTTGACTTTTCAAAGTACATTATTTCCAATGAAGGCCTTGTGATAGATCCTAAGAAGGTCCAAACTATCATAGATTGGAAGATTCTAAGAACATTATGAAATATGTAATGTTTTTTAGACTTTGTTAATTACTACCAAATCTTCATCATGAATTTTTTTCAAGTTGCAGCTCCACTTACATGTTTGCCTTGTAAAGACAAATTTAAGTGGGATAAAGAAATAAAAGCATCATTTGATGCTTTAAAGAAGAAATTTATTCATGCACCAATCTTACATTGTGTCGACTTTTCCAAGGCAATTTTTGTAGAAACAGATGCATCAGACTTTACTATAGGTGCTATGTTGTCACAAATGGGAACAGATGACAAATTCCACCCAATAGCTTTTCATTCTAAGAAATTTTTAGCAGCCATGATTAATTATGAGATCCATGACAAAGAGCTCCTTGTAATTATAGATTCATTTTAAGAATGGCATCATTATCTAGAAGGTGCTTCAAGTCAAGTCATTGTATATATGGATCATAAGAACCTCAAGTATTTCATGTTAGCACATATTTTGAATTATCATCAAGCTTGTTGGAGTATATTTTTATCAAAATTCAATTCCAATATCATTTATCGACCTAAAAAATAATAAGATCTATGAGACGCTCTTTCTAGACGTTCTTATCTTGCATCAAAAGAAGGAGATTCATTTTTTGATCAACAAAGAAAAATCCTCTTGAAGTCCAAGTATTTTCATCTTTGAGCAATAAAATCAACATTGACTGTTGATTCAATCTTTATCAAGCAAATTCAATCGAGTATGTCATCTGATCGTCTTATTCATGATATTAAAAATACTTCTTCTAAGTCCAATGATACATCAAAGTTTGAATTTAAGAACAACCTACTATATTTCAAAGATCACCTATATATTCCAAAAAGCGAGCCATGATTATGTGTCCTTCAAGCTTGTTATGATTTTCTAGTAGCTGGATATTTTGGATACAATAAGATTTTGGAGCTTATATGAAGAGATTTTTGGTAGAAGGCAATCAAAGACTTTATACAATCATACAATACTTGTTCAAAATTTAAAACTCATCGATATCAACTTTGTAGACTGCTTCAATTGTTACTTATTCTAGAACAACCATAGTCTTTTATTTCTATGGATTTTATCACGGATCTTCCAGTCTCAAGTTTATATGATTTTATATTTATAATCATAGATTACTTCACTAAAATAGTATATTTTATATCATGTAAAAAATCTATTTTAGGTGAAGAAATAACTAAGCTTTTTATCAGCAATATCTATTGCTATCATGGACTACCAAAGGATATTATATTATATAGGAGGACTCAATTTGTATCAAGTTTTTAGAAAATCTTATTCAAGATTCTAAAGATGGATATATAGCTTTCTTTGGCTTTTCATCTTCAAATTGATGGGCAAATAGAACAGGTGAATCAAATTTTGGAACAGTATTTACTATTAACTATCATCAAGATGATTGGACTATTCTTTTGCCATTGAGAGAGTTTGCATACAATAATTCACTATATTCTTCTACTAAACAAATACCTTTTTTTATCAATTATGGTTATCATCCATGACTTGATACTTTTGACTTTTCAAAAGTTGATAATCCTGCGGCAGAAGATTTAACAAATCATTTGTCAAAGCTACATGCAACAATGAAGATACAATTAATAGGAGCTCAAGGACGGCAAAAGATCAATAAGGATGCCTATTACAAAGAGCAATTACAATTCAACGTAGGTAATAAGGTATGGTTACTTTGTTGTAATATCAAGACTACTCGTCTTTGTCATAAGTTGGACTATTGTAGGCTGAGATCTTTTTCTATTTGTGAACAAATCAATCCTGTTGCTTATCGATTACATCTATTAGAATTTATAAAGATCCACCTTATATTTTACATGTCTTTTTTTGAGCTATATAAGATAGTGAACATTTTGGAAAAAAGATAAATACCACCTCCTCCTTTAGAAGTAGATTTACTTAAGAGTTTGAGGTGGAAAAAGTCTTAGATTCAAGGTAGCACCAAAATAGGTTGAAATATCTTGTTCATTGATGTAGATATGATATTAGTGAATGCACATGGGAACCATCAAAAAATCTTGCAAATACAACAAAGAAAGTTGAAGCTTTTCATCAACAAAATCTATCAAAACTAAGATGAAGAATAACAAATCTTTGCTATAAAAGAAAAAGATCAAAGAAAGATAATATTCTACCTTCTATCTTTCTTTGTAGCTTGTATGTATTTGTGATGCTAAAGAGATGGAGAACCAACAATCAGTAGATTCAACTCAAGAGCTTTTATTTACAGACTTATTAGATGAGACATTGTAATTATTACAACCTTCAAGACGACAAAATTAAGATGAAGATCATTAAAAATGACATGTCCTTCCTCAAATAGATAGCAAGATATAACGTGTTTGATATGACAACCTTGGAAGAGACTCCTACTATTTGGTGATTTTATTAGAGGCAAGAATAACTCCTGACGGGGTTCTAAACGTTTTATTTGAAGGGAGTTATGAAGGCCTCAACAATCACTAAATAACAAGGTGATCTTCTTGCCCTAGTATAGGACAATATCGATAGTTGAGAGGGCCTATCAACCATCTTCAAAGAGAGCAAAGATTGGAGTATGTAGAAAATATAATTCGCTACATCTTGAACTTTTTGAACATATGAAGACCACTCCTCGTAGAATAAGTCTGTAGAAGGTGAGATAATGTCATGGACATATATATTTACCTCAATAATTACTTATATGATTAGATAGAAGTAAGTAAATATAGATTAATTTCATAAAGTCTTTTAGTAAAGCTTCTTAGAAGCTTCATAGATGCAATTTTGACTTTAGATGTGTTTGAAGGTTGAAAACTTGAGCAACAAGTTAACAATGTATTGGTAGCTTGTAGAACAAGTTAATTCCATGTAGTAGCTTGTAGAATAAGCTAATCATGTGGTGCATATATAGATAACTTGCCTTGTAAGTTAAGTCATGTAGCTAACAAAGTCAACATGTTTTGGAGGTCCTATAGGACATTGCCACGTAGCTCATAGTTAAGAGTATATATGGAGGCAAGAATGAAGCCTTCTTCATTCTTGTCAATGTTGTTCTAGTCCTTAATCTTATTTTAAGACTTTCTAGTGTTCTTATTTTTAGCAATAGCTATTCTAGTTAATATTATATTATCTTTTGAATGACTTTCTAGTTCTCTTCAGTGATAGAAGAGTGTATTGAGGATTCTCTTTTTATGAAATTCATGTCCTTGACTACATATCAATATGAATACTCAAGTTTCTTGTAATTTTAATACATGGTGACTGGATTTGAGGCGCCTTTTAGATAATGATGCCATTCTGGAAATGAATCCATGATTGTAAGAAGCTTTTTTTCATGGATCTCATAATTAATCTTGGCTACTAAAAATTTTATGGAATGAAAAGCTATCAAATGGAACTTGTCATTTTTTTCTATTTGTGATAAAATAACATTTATAGCAAAGTTTGATGCATCTACTTCTATAAAGAATGCCTTGAAAAAATTAACACAATACAAAATTGGTGTAAAAATAAATGCTATTTTCAAGGCATCAAAAGATGTTTTTATTTTTTTGTTCTATTGAAGTTTATTTTTACATATTAGACATGTAAGAAGAGCTACAATTTGAAAAGAGTTCTTGATAAAGATCATGTTATAATTTATAAATTTTAAAAAATATTACACATCTTTGAGTATTTTTTACATCTTCTAATCTATAATATCCTAGATCTTCTTTGGATCCATTATTAGTCCTTCATTAGAAATATTGTATCTCAAGAAATTTATAAAAAATATCATTCATGAAATATTAAAAAGCAACTAGTAGATTTGTTAGTCCAATAGGCATGACATAATATTCAAAATGTCTATATCTAATTTAAAAAATAGTCTTCTATTCATTTTTTTTTAATGTAAATCATGTTATATTCTTCTTGTAGATTTATTTTTATATGGATCAATTCTTAATTGAGTTGATTAAAAAGTTATTAAATCAAAAATAGAAAATATCTATTCTTAATAGTAATCTTATTAAGTCCTCGATAGTCTATACATAGTTGCAAAGATCCATCATTTTTCTTCACAAATAAGATAAGAACTCTTGTTGAAGATTTTAATTGGCATATGAAGTTTTTAGCCAAATTCTTATTAAGATATTCTTTTAGTGCTGCTAATTTATTTTGGAATAAGTTATAGATTAAATCAAATGATGATTGAGCTCTTTCTTGTAAATCAATTAAATAATCATAGGATTAATGCTCTCAAATAATATTTATATTATTCTTTTTAAAAATCTTCTAAAAATCTTGATATTAGCTAAAAATATTAATTAATATCTTTCCACCATTAAAAATATGCATGGCATATATAACAAAAGATGATCCTTCTTTTGTAGCATGCTATTATAATCTTTAATTGCTTCATCTAAAAGAATACTTTCATAGATAACTTTTCTAGAAGACAAAAAATAACCATCTATAACTTCTACATGTATGGATTTATTTTTCTTGGCTAAAGATATTTTTTTATTTTTTGACAAAAGTTTTATCTATAAAACAAGTTGATGCTATTAAATCTAATAATACAAAGACTTTGTGATTTTTAGGTTATAAATATACATCTATTATAAAACAAGGTGAAGGATGTGAAGAGAAAATAGGATCTTTATAAGGTATTACTCAATCCTATAGTCCTTGTTGTAGTTGGAAAAACTTATTTTCCAATACATTGTCTTCTTTAGCAATCATGCTCTTATTTTTGTTATGACGTTGCTTCTTTGGAGAATATTAAGTAATGTACTTAGTTTTTGTATACTATAAGCATTAATCTTCTCAACAATGCTGAGTCTTTTCCTACTTTGTAAAGAATTTAAAACATATTGTAACAATTTACATTGATTTGCCCTTGATGAATAAGTTTCTATAAACTTGGAAAATGCCATCATTACTTGACTCATTCTCCAATCAAGACTTTATTCTTAAATCCTTTTAAATAATTGATAATCACATGCAATGGCTTGATCAATAAATTATTTGAAATTTTTTTCTTTTTGCATTATCAATAATAAATCTTTGACGTTATTTTTTAATCTATATCAAAATTGATTGATAAGAGCTTTGTCATTCTAGTCCACATCACAAGCAAGGTTTTGGAATTTAATAGTATATATGATAGCTGACTATGATCCTTGTTGTAAAGATAAGAACTTGATCTCTATTACTTTTATTTATTACATTCTCTACATATGACCATAAACACTTCTAAGAATGAATTCAAATCATAAAAGAATTGTGAAACTTTTTTCATCAAAGGTATAAATCAACAGAGAGTACTTCTATATAGAAGTATGCCTATTAATCCAAATTGAGTAAATCAATTACGATAATGGAAGACATGCAACTTTAGATAGAGCTTGATTTATTGTAAATTTTTTTTAAAATTTTGATCTTATTCCATCAAACTTCTTAGGCATACTAATTTTTGTTCTTATCGTACTTATAGAAGCAAAATTTCTTAGATTTGGTTGTAAGATTCATCTACTTATTTCTTTCAACTATACAACTTCTTAACATAGGCTCTGAACTTCTTCTATAGATATAAGAATAATATTTCTATGCTTGGTACTAGTGATGTATAAAATTTCTATCCTAAGAATATTAATAAGTTTGTGAAGATTTTTAAAAGTTTTAAATCTATTTTTACTTCTATCAAGTATAGCATCTATGGTTTTTCTTTCTATTTTAAATAACTTAAGAAATTTATTTTTCAAATTAAAAGAGGATAATCTGCAATCTTTAATATTAAATAAAAATTTCTATAAAGAAAGATAATCTATTTTTTTAAGAAAAAAAATTAGAGTTAGAAAATTAAAAAATTTATTTA
This sequence comes from Physcomitrium patens, assembly GCF_059467195.1. NCBI lineage: Eukaryota > Viridiplantae > Streptophyta > Bryopsida > Funariales > Funariaceae > Physcomitrium > Physcomitrium patens. The sequence continues at coordinate 9,449,101 of NC_143432.1, forward strand.
AAGATGGATAATTTGTAACCTTTAAAATATAATAATAAAAGTAGAGTAATCTACTTACTTTTAAAATAAGACAAAAATAATAAATTTTCACTCTTATCAAATTATTAAGAATATAAACTTCAAAAACTTAAAGGTTAATATATTCTTGTATCACTCAAAAAGACTAAAAAATCATTCAAAGGTGATATAGTATTAAATTAAAATAGCTATTATTAAAGACAAGAAGACTAGAAAATCTTGAAATAAGACTAAAGACTAAAAAAGCATTGACAAGAAAGAAGAAGGCTTTACTCTTGCTTCTATATATACTTTCTAACTAAGAGCTATATGACAATATTCTATAGGACTTCCAATACATATTGACTTTATTAGATACATGACTTAACTTGTAAGGCAAGTTATTTATATGCACACCATATAATTAACTTATTCCATAAGCTACTAAAATGTGTATCACATGGCTAACTTCTTTACCAAGTTTCTAACATATTAATTAACTACAAACATATGTTAAATCAAATTAATATCTATAAAGCTTCTAAATTTTTTTTTATGAAATTAATCTATTTTTATTTACTTCTATTTAATCATATAGATAATTATTGGAGTAAATATATATATATATATATATATATATATATATATATATATATGCTTGATAATTTGCCACTTATTTATACTATGCTAACTAATAAAGTCTTTGTATTTATTTTTGATGTAAATGGCTAAGAGTATTCTTATTATCATTTATTAGTTAATAATATTTATTAGATGTGGAACAATGCTTTGAAGTAGTTTATTTCAATATCATCTATAATTTTTATTTTTAATAGAATATAGATACTATTATTAATATTATGTTTGAATAATATATCTTTCATTATATGCTTTTAAAAGATGAACATGACATACTAGGCCTTTAAAATATTATTACATAGCTAATTGATAATAATAATGTCCATAGAGGCCTAATATTATATTTATACTTTTTATGTATTTATATATATCAATTATTTATAAATCATATTGAATTTAAAAAATCCTCTCACTTCTATTAAATGTATTCCAAGTTGTTGGCTAGTACAAGTCAACATGTAGTATATTGTTCCATTCTACTCCATTCTTTATATGTCCATATTCTCTATAAATTATTACCTTAATTATGATCTTTTTTATTATCTAATTTATTTATTTATTTATTTTAATATCATAATCCAACCTTTTTAATTCTATTAACACAAAAAAATTCCAAAATAATTATTCTTCCATCGCAATATTTTTTTTGTACTTCCTACTATTTTGCCATGGTTTATAAAAACTGCTCCTGTTCCTTTGCCATATTCCATTAAAAAATGTTATTTACCTTTGAAGTTACTGCTGTAGTATTTTATAATATCTCTTGCTCCTCCTTGGTTTGCCAAATAAAATAGTTTAATGTAGCATCACATATTCCAACTTAATCTTGCTTCTTTTATTCCTCAATTGTATTTGTTATAATTGGAATAACATACTAGAAACTAGGATCCTTTATTACTATAGTTGTTTGAAGAAAGTGCCAAAAAATATAGCCTTATACCATCACAACTTTTGCTACAATTCTTCTTTCTCTTTTTCTTCTTAAGTCAATCTTTGTTTTAATTTTTTTAATTTTTCATATCTCCTAAATTAAAAATAAAGCTTAGCTTTGATATCTTTTAAAGTGGTATTATTTATGGACTTAAAAAAGAACAAATTCTGGTCAATTAGATCCAATTCCTTCAAAATCTATACCTTTGACATCTTATTTGTCGCTTATGATTGTCCATACAATGTATTTTTTTCTTCTCTAATTGTAGATGGTTTTCTTTGGTTGCCTTTGAATCTCTTAGTAGATCTTTGAATATCTTCTCTATTTTTGCAATCTCTACATTTCTTTGCTCTAATTGTACCTCACTTTTTTGGCTTGCATTTCTTTCCATTTCGTCAATGCAATCACTTTCAAAGGCAAATTCTATAGGAGCCTTCTTTTTTAGAATTGGAGAGTTTATTTGTAATCACCTATTAGCTATCATAAACATATATAATTACATAGATAAGAAATATTAGATGAAAAATAAATGTAGATAGATTTAATAATTTCTTGTGGTGAAACTTTTTGAAAACTTTATAGACACTATTTTGACTTTAAATGTATTTGTAGTTGATTAATAGGTTACAAATTTGACCAACAAGTTAGCTACATATTGCACATGTTGATAGCTTGTGATATAAGCTAATTATGTGGCATAAATGTAAGAAGCTTGTTTTACAAATTAAACATGTATCTACTAAGTTGGATACCTATTGAAGTTCTTATAGAACATTGTCATATAGCTTCTAATTAGTAAGTATCTATAGAGCTGAAAGTTAAGACTTTTTTACTCTTGTCAATATCTTTTTAATCCTTATTCTTGTTTTAAAAATCTCTAGCCTTCTTTTCTTTAGTATTAGTGATTTTAATTTCAATATTATATAAATTTTGCATGAATATCTTTTTTTTATCTAAGTGGCATTAAAAAATATTGAGGTTTATTTGTTGTGATTCATGACTTTGACATCAGTCTATTTTTTATGCTCTTTTATCAAAATCCAACAATGCTTGTACTTAAGATGTGTTTTATTATCAGTATTTATCTTAGCAATTTTTAAGTACTTCTTAATATATCCGCCACACTTTTGCCACTCTTGCACAATTTTTGTACTTACAAGTAGACACTAATTCACTTGCTCACACTATGTTTTACATTACTTTATATTGTCTTCAACAAATGCTTTGGCCTTGCATCCATAAGTCTATGCTTATTAAAGTTGAGTTTGCGATTGGCCATGCTCTAAGCCCTTTTAGGTGTCCATCAAATGATAGCATATAAATGGTGAATAACAATGAAGTAAAAATGAGCATCTTGAAAATAAGTGATAATTATTAAATTGGTAGAAATAAAAGAAAATAAAAACTAAAAGATGGGTAAGATCATCTTTATAAAAGAATAAGTACTACAAGATCAAACAAATGTTTTAACAGCTTTTATCATTTGAAGCCACAAAAAATCTTTTGAAATAAATTTTAAAGTTTTATTATATTTAAAATTTTATTTTATTAGAAAGATATGTTGTACTTATAGTACATGTAATAATGCTGATTTTTAAAATATAAAATGTCTCCTATAATAAAAGAGATTATTTATAAAATTAAATTTCGTAGACTTATCATAAAACTAATTTTATATATCAAAAAAAATTATTTAAATTTTTTTATTATATAAATAACAACTAAAAAATTTATTGTATATATTATTAAACAAAAAAATTATATGGAGCCTAAAATTTGTAAAATTATTTTAAAAAAAAATACCAAAAATACACTTCTAAAAACCTTAATTCTCTTAGAAGTTCTAAATTCAAGAAATATTAAATCCTATCAATTCTAAGTCTCAAATCTTATCAACTTTAAATTTAAAATCTTATTAGTCTTAAATTTAAAATTTAAAAAATCTCTAAAGTATTTTAAAATATCTTAATAAATCTTAAAACATATCTTACAATATTTTAGAGAAATAACAATTAAATATTATTAATTTTTACATAGATATTATAAAATAATTAATTTTAAAAAACAATCCTAAATAAAGCCTAATAAAACTTTAGAGTTTTAAAAAAATCTTAATCTAATCTCAAAGATCCTTAGATAAAGCTTAAAAAAACCTAGCTAAATTTTTGCAAATCTTAGACTAATCCAAAATTTCAACAACAAAAATTAAGGAGCTATATTTCTTAATTAAATTTTTGAATTAGTTTTAAATTTTTCACAATACTTGATATGACAGTTGTAAATAATTTTATATATTTTAAAAAAGAAAAAAACTATAAATTCAAAGAAAAGACCAAAGAATTGCTGGTATATAACTCATCCTCTTTCTCTAGTCTTAATGCTAATTTTTAGCAACAAGATTTACAATTTTTTTAGTTAATTTATGCACAAACTCTGTATTAATCTTTTGCTTTGAAATATATATAAGTGAACTAATTTTTAATTTGATCCAACATGTAGATCTTATAAGACAAATATCATTATTGACCTTTTGACTACCAACTATAAGTACTTGATTGCACTTAATTTTTAATAATTATTAAAAATTATTAAAAAAAAAAAATTAAGTTATATAATAAATAAATATATATCCATTGTATCAAAAAAAAATTAATTTTAGATTTGGCTTAAAAGTTTAAAAATATCTCAAGTTATAAATATTAAATTTATTACACAAAAGATGTTGAGTAAACTAATCTTTTAAGTTTAATTGATTTTTACAATTTTATTTTGTGAAAGCTCAAATAGGTTTATAAGTTATATTTTTTCCAAGTTATATAGAATTGGTATTAAGAGTACAAGTTTAATTAAAGTCTAAATAAGAATCAAGACATTAAGTAATGAGCCACCTAAATAAGAATAAAATACAACATATTTTCTATCTATTTTTTAAAGTAGCCGATTACATGAATCATCTTCTAAATAGATGGTGCAACATTCATTGCTACCTAAGTTAAGAAGAAGAAAGTTGTAAGTTGTGAACTAAAATAAATGCTCACTAATTGAAAGTTTATTCTAATTTATAACTGTTAATTATCTAATTCTTCTATTAATTTTTATTATTACTTGCTTCTTGTTAAATCACTCTTTAAATCTTCTAAAATAATTTCTTTAAGCAATAAGAACTATCATTATAAGTTGCACTTGTAATATAATTCATGAAAAAAAAATCATACATTGATAATTTTTTTATTTTTTTAATATATTTTTTTAGCATAAATCATCTACTCAAAAAATTTCATTTAAGAATGAAAATTCATCTGCAAATAAATTTTCATTAAGGAATAAAAATTCATCTACAAATAAATTTTCATCAAAGAATGAAATTTTATCTATAAATAAATTTTTATTAAGAAATATTTTTTATCCAATCATAATTTTTATCCAAATATTCATCTATATTCTAATTCCAATCAAATCCTAATTCATCCAACCTAATCTATCTTCATTCAAAATAATTCATTTAAGTTATTCAATTTAGCTTGAAAAATCTCACCAAGGACAGAGGACATGAAAGACAAGCTTGAACAAAGGATGCAATAGACACAAGATGTAGCTCATCAATAAATTTTCAATTAACAACTCATAAGAATTACATTTATAGGAGAATCAAATCTAGAATGTTGTGAAGTCTTTGATAATTGTAGCAACACCAAAAGTACCAATACTTTCTTATATACAGCTATTGATCAAATACAAACCTAATCAATAAGAATGACAAAATCTTCATACTACACTATGGGCTAAGAGTTGTAAGTAGCCAAATAGGCACTCTTAAGATTCATCCAATGAGTGATACAAAATACATGAATAATATAATTTTGAATCAACTTCCTATATTGCACTTTAACTAAATCAAAAATCCTACAAGAATAATAATAAATTTCATTAGCAATTGCATTATAATAGCTATTAGATCATAACTTAATATTAGCTAAATTAAAAAAATATATGTCTTTTTATAAAATATATTTTAAATTTTTTCTAAGAGATTGTATTTTTATAATTAAAATTCTATTTTTTCTATTTATCTAAGAATTTTATATTAATTCACCATATATTTTGATTTTAAGGATAATAAATATATTTTTTATACTAATTTCATCAGTGAATCAATTCTATGACTCATATAAATCCTATCAATAGATTTTAATTGGTAGATTATTTAAAACCATATTTTTAAGTTATTTAATTATAAAAATTATAAGTTAAAATATTTTTTTAATATTTAAGTATTTATTAGAAATTAGAAGTATTTTTAAGTTAAAAAAGTCTTATTAAAAAAATATTGCAAGAATGGAGGCTTTATAAGCCTTGAAGGTAATTATTTTAGTTTATTTAATAATTTAGAATATTATTAAATATTAATATTTAGTTATTAAAACTAATACCTAAATTAGAATAATATACATATATATATATATATATATATTATTAATAAAATTTCCATAAATATTAACTAATAATTAAAATAAATATAAAAAGATATCATATCTTTTTATTTATTTATATAAAAAACTAAAAGTTTAGTTGATTCAATATGATTTAATCACTATAAAAAATCACCAAATTAGAAAAATATAGCTTTAAGTTGATATTAAAATTATAAAAACAATATTATAGAATTTTTTAGAATTTATTTAGAATTATTGAAGAATTTTAGAAAAAAATTGAATACTTTGATAAAATTAAATTTTACCACCTTAAGAGCTATTATGAAGAAATGGAGCAAGATTTGAAGGCCATATTAGCTTCTTATACTTATTGGATGTTTTTAAACACCATGGTGAAGTCAATTTTTTTTTTAAAATAGTTCTAATAATAAAAACATGAGGACCAGTAGCTATTGTAGTCCTAATGGGAAGGAAGGTGCACAAGTTCCATATGGGTTGTAGCACGTTAGATGTAGGAAAGTAGCTAAGACTAAGGCTTTGAAGCCTCTTTCAAAAATCCTTATATATTATATGTGAGCCTTATTGAAGCTCAAATTCTTGATCTATAAGCAAGTTATTATTGAGATAAAATATATTTATTTAATTTTTTAATTATTTACTTTTTATTTTCAAACCTTCATAATTTATTCATAATAAATTATATTTATATTTTTCTTATGCCATTAAAAAGATAATAAAATCATCTATCTAAAAATATAATTTTATTCTTTATTCTTTTTTTTTATTTATAAATCTAATGAATAAATCGTGATAAAGTTTTAGAGTGTGTAATTGCTTGATCACATTTATTTTACATATTTTTTATTTTTTCTTTTTTGTACTTCTTATTTTCTAGTCTTATCATGAAAATACTATACAAAAGACCAAATAAGAAATTGAATATAAGAGCTTTAATAAGAAAGCTAGCAAGAACTTGATTAAACTACATGAATACAAGATCAACATGAAGAAAGATTAGCTAGAGCTCTAGAAGATGTATTGTCAAGACTAAGGATCTCTTTAGCCTTGATTATAATATCTACTAGGTATTAGAAAGCTTCTTAAGAAGTTTTCATATTGCTTGAAGATAAAGCAATCTTAGAAATTTTCTTAAATAATTTCTTTAATTTTTTAGAAATTTTTAAGAATATTTTAAGAATCTTTTTAGAATCTTCTAATAAAAAATTTTAAAAATATTCTAAAAATCTTTATTAGAATATTTTAAAAATATTCTTAAATCTTCTAAAATTTGATGAAATATTCTAAGAATATTTTTAAAATCTTCTTCTTAGATGTTTGTAATATTATTTCTTCTTCTAAATTTGAGTTCTACGAGGAACATCAATTGAATATTTGTTTTATAATGACCAAAGTTTGAGCATCATCAAAATAATAGATAAAAAACTTGTTTAAGAATTCTTAAAAATTATCATTCAAAAAATACTAAAATATAGCATAAGTATTTTTCAATCCAAAAAGCATAATATTATATTCAAAATGTCCGTACTTCATCCAAAATATTGTCTTCTATTCATTTTTTTTAATCTATATCAAATTATATACCCTAAAAAGATCTATTTTAATATAGATTTTAGCTTGACCAAGTTGTTTCAAAAGCCTTGATATCAAAAATAAGAGGAAATGATTTTTTACCATTATTTTATGGAGGCCGCAATTATTAACATATATTTACAAAGATCCATCTTTTTCTTTACAAAAAGTATTGGAATACCTATTGGAGATTTGGAATGCCGAATAAAATTCCTTGTAAGATTTTTATTGATGTAATATTTTAATACCAAAAGCTTGTTCTATAATAGATTGTAGATTGAGCCAAATGGTAGTTGATCTCTTTCTAGAAGTTCAATGGCATAATCATAGAGTCAATGCTCTAGTCAATATATAGCAAATACTCAAAGATATCTTAAAATTCCTTATATTACTTTGAAATAGCTACTAAGAAGCATGCTTCTTCATGAGCTAGAATTGCATAAATGATAAATGACATTTTTCTTTGCCATTGTTTTAAAAGCCTTTGCTCTAGGAAATAAGGACTTTATTATTGATGACTGCTTGAAGGCATTTGGGCACTTTAGAGATTATGGATTACCTTCCTTTAAATTAATATTATTTGAAAACTTTCTTTTTTTTCTTTCAAGATAGCTGGAGGTGAAGATATTAATATGGTTAAATCTTTGTAATTCAAGTTAGATATTATTATGAATATGATAAATACTATATTTTATAAAACTCCTAAAATTGAAGGATTTTTTGTAAGTTTTTATAGTGATGTAAAATTTGAAGCAGTTCAACCTTTAATGCAATCATTTTCTTAAGGTTCTACATTCTAAGAGGTAGTGGTACTTGTACCTCAACAAGAAAATTTACTTATTCAATAACATAAAGAACATCAAATTAGTTTTTAAGAAAAAAATAATAGTACATGCTGTAAGTTTCAAGGATTTATTAATTAAATTTTATTGATATTTTTTTTATAACTTGAGTGCTATAAAATAATGGAGTCATAATTTGATTTAGTTAAAATCTTACTTACATTATAAGCCTTATCTTAGTTTATACTTTTATTTAAAAAAGGATCTCTAATCTTGAATAACTTTAAAGCTTTTTTAGAAGAATTTGTGGAGGCATTTGGAGAACATGATAAGATCCAATAGATGATAACATAGATTTGCTCATTACATCAAAGATTATACTCTACATAAATTTATGCATTTAATTTTAGGTAATTGGCTTGTGAAAATAATTAGGATAAACAAGCTCTTATAAATCACTTTTAATGGAAACTAAGGGATGATGTGAAAGACCTATTATTATTATTACTTGATCTTCAAATACTTAATGAAGCTATAAGCCAAGCTGTAAAGTTTGATGATTGATTATTTCAATGCCATTAAGATCAACACTTGTGGATTTTGATAAAAAAAATTATCAGAAATTTTTATTCTACTGCTTCAATAAATACATAATTTTTACATTTTAAAGCTGAAGACATGAAAATTAATATAATATGATTCAAATTTCTTACAATACAAGAGAAGAAGCATTAATTTGAAGAAGGCTTATGCTTATAATGTGGTAAAAGAGGCAAAAAATTTGAAAATTGTCATAGATACATTATACAAAAGACTAAACAAAAAGTTGAATAAAAGAATTTCAACAAGAAAGCTAACAAGAACTCGATTAAACCAAATGAGTATAAGATCAACATCAAGAAAGGTCAATTAGAACTCTAAGAGATGTGTTGTTAAGACTAAGAATCTCTTCAGTCTTGTCTCCAATATAAAATAGGTATTAAGGAGCTTCTTGAGAAGTTCTCATGTTTTTTGAAGATGAAGCAATTCTAAAAAGCTTCTTGGATAACTTCTTTAATACTTTTAAAACCTTTTAAAATTTGATAAAATATTCTAAAAATATTTTAAAAATCTTCTTATAGAATATTCATAACAAATTTTATTTTATACCACTAATTATTAACAATTCTTAATTGAAGTCATTTTTTAATATGAATTGAAGGACGAATTTTATCCTCACAAAATATGGCTAACTTAAGAATGGCATAATTCATTGAAAAAAAAAATTAGAGCATTAAGAAATTAAAATTAAAGTATTTAATATAAAATAATATTAAGAGGATATTAATGAAAAAAATAGAACCATGGTGAGAAATATAAAGAATTTATCAATTCAATTCATATTAAAGAAACTAATTTTTCTTAATTTTTAAGATAATATAAAGAGATCCAAGTTATAAAATAATTTAGTTGCACTTTGTAAGCGGTTTTTTCTCACCTCACTTAAGTTTAATTTGATTCCATTGTACTTAGATTAAAATCAAATTTTAACCAATGTGAATAATTAAACCATAAATATAAAAACAAATAAATAAATAAATAAAAATAAAAATAAATAAGTGATACAATAATCTTAATTAATCCAATCAAGCATAACAAGTCAAGTATATAATTTTTATGATTTTTTAAACGTTATAATCTAATAAATTAATTGCCTTCTAAGGTTTTTCAAGCTTAAACTCTGAGTATTATGAATAAAGATAAAAATAAAATAAATTAAATTAAGTGAGAATTAATAATTAAAAATTAAGTAAAAAGTTTAAAAATAAATATAGTAAAAAATTGAAGTTAGAAGGTAAAAGTCATAAACTCTAATTAAAAGTAAAAGGTAAAAATAAAAATATAAGATTAATTTTTTTCTTTTATCTTTTAAAGATAAAGATGGATAAAAAGATAGAATTTTACCATTAATTATTGGAATGAAAGAAGAGTTTTTAAAAATTATTAAATAATATTAATTAATAATAATAGGATGAATAAAAACTAATATAGCAGATTAGGTGCTAAAAGAATGTGATTAGAAGATGATTAGAGAGGAAAACAATAACATACTTCGAGTATGTTAAATTATAGGTAGCCACCCTTGCCACTAAAAAATTCACCAAAACTTCCTTGAGACTCCAATGCATGTGAATTTTAGTGTGATTAAGGTTCACTCTAGTTTGCTTCTACTTTCTTAAATCTTGTGGCAATCTAACCCGAAATTCTTGAGATATGATTTTTTCCAAGTAGAGCCACTTAGGCTGCCTTGGTAGTATACCTCTTCTAGTTAAAAATTCACCGAAAATTGATTAGTGATTTAAAGTTAACAATTCTAATTTTTCCTAAAATTAAATTTAGTAAACTTCTTTTTAAATTAAGATTCAATGACAAAAAATTCATAGGTATTAAGCTAAATTTTTCTAAAGTTAATTATTCTAAATTATTGAGGTAGCAGATCCATCCTCACTATAAAAATCATCAAAAATTCTTTATAACTTGGAAGTTAGTGAATCATTTTTTTTAATAAATCAAACTTTAAATTATATTAATAATATTAAGTTGCATTAAATTTGAGTTAGATGTTATTGAATTAAATTTTTTTGAATTTGACACTCTTATGCTACCAAGGGCAATAGACCTCCTACTACTTGAAAATTTGCCTAAAATCTGTCTGAGCTTCAAATTACTTATAGCTTACATCTTTGAAAAGCTGATAACTAGAAAAATATGGATACCAAATATTGCTCAAAAGCATAAAAAATTGAGTGACCGAGAGAAAAAAATATTGAAAAAATGATAAGATGGGAGAAAATTTCCTTCAATTAAAAGCCTTGAAACAATTTGGCAAGGCTTTGCCTTACAAAAGGGAGTAGAAAGAGAGGGATTTTGATCACCTAAGCCCTCTTAAATAGGTGGGAGGAGGCCCAAAGGTGGCAGCTACATCTCCACCATTCAAATCAAAAAACCTCTAATCAAGTTCAAGGGTCCATAATCATTCTAAACCTAAATCCGATTTTAAGGTTGGAAATACCTATAACTCAAAAACTAATACTTTTTTGGCAAAATTAACACTTTTAATGTTTCTAAAACTTATTTTTATCACAAGATTGACTATTCACGAGCCCAAATCCAAGTTCTAAATCATAAAAATTAATTAATTTACTAATTTAGTTGTAAGTTCCAACTATAATTCTAATGTTACTTAGTCTACTTAGAGTTCAGCAAGGATTCTTGCCATCAAAGCCATCATAAACACCATTCTTTAATTTAAAATCCTTTAAATATGAACTCTAAGGAAATCTAATATCCAATTGTAATTTGGCCTTGAATTAATACACTTGTGATTTTTTATTTTTTTATTTTTTTTCTAATTTTCAACTCCAAATAGTCATTAAAATCACTAAGAGAGGAATTCCACTACAAAAATTAGTTTATCTCTATCTTCTAGAAATCATCATTAATTCGACAATTAGACTTTATATTTTTAATTAATTTAAATTGCAGCATGAAATTTAAGCATAAAAAAAACTTAAAAATTAAATAAGAAGATAGAATAATTAGACTTAAGGAATTTTCTAACCATATTCAATTTAAGAATTAGCCTTGGGGTTGAAAATTAAGATTGTGGATTAATTTAAGATATAATTTCTAGGACTTAGAAGAGAAATTCTAGTAGAATTCTAATTTTAGTAAAATAAGAGAATTTAGATTAGATCAAGAAAAAAAATTATAGATATTTTTAACTTACTATTTTTAGAATTCTTAGCAATCACTCAATTTAATAATAAAAAATATCTACCTAAGTAATAATCTAAAAATACAAAAAAAATCATAATTAACTAAAAAAAACTAATTTAGATCTATAAGTTAATCATATTAGCATTAAAATTAATAAAAATATGTTAAAAAATCACAAAAGTGATTATTACTAATCATTGAAGCTATTAATTGTACTTACACTTCGTGACCATTTGAGACAATTGGAAGAAGAGAAGAACTCAAAAACTCCTACTAATAGAAAAGTTAGTTACCTTATCTATTGGACCTTATGGTTTTAGGATTTTAGTTTATGGTTAAAACCAAGAAGAAAATTGGATTCAGACTCTCACTTAAATCAAAGTTATTTGGACCTATAAATAAAAAATTTAGAAAAAATTCAATTCTTCTTAGATAGAATTAATGTGAATCTATAAGCAAAATTTCATCCATTTTATAGATAAGTTTTCATCCAATTTTTTTTGTAGTTATTTATTCAATATTGTACTCATATGTGTCTCAATCTTGTGCTCAAAATTATGATCAATCTTGCACTTGATTAACTAATTGTAACAAAGATCAAATGTTTGCTAAAGCTAAATACTCTCACCATGATAATGTATTACAATTCTACTTAAGAATAAAGATCTTTATTCTTTGCCTTAAATATAATCTTTACAAGAAAGAAACAATATATTATTATATAATTCTAAACTTATCTTAATCTTATAAAAAATTAACAATTGCTACCACTTTAAATCCATTGATCTTTTTACAATTGATAAAGTAGAGGTTACCATTTCTAAAATATTTAGAAATATCTTGTCAATTTAATGTCTTTATAAAGCACATATTCATATCAAATTGCATCTTATATTTATGTAAAACAAGTTTCTTTACCAAAAAAAGATTCTTCTTTATCTTTGATATATGTTAGACTTCTTTCAATTTAATCTTCTTGGTTTGATCATTCACAACAATCTCTACCACAATAGAGCCAATTTAAATAACTTATACTATATCATTGTATCTTAACAAAATTCTTATTGTTTTATTTTTTTTATAAATATTAAATAAGCACTTATATAGAATCACGTACTTAGTAGATTTGAAATCAACAATCTATTTGGACATAGAAGCTATGGAGGTGCCTTCAATTGCTATAAAAGTATAACCATCTCCTCAAATTTCATCACATGCATTGTTAGTAATTTCTCCATCTCATTTTTGGCCTTGTAGTAATTTTGTACAAAGTGACATGATTTTTCAAAAATAAAGTAAGTTCTTATATTTTTTTATATTATTACATTATTGTATAGTAACATGGTCATTAGGTAAAAATATATATATATATATATATATATATATATATATATATATATATATATTTTATTATACAAGAGCCTAATAAAAAGATATAATAAAAAAATAAAGATAAATAATTGAAAGGTAGTAAATTTTTTTAATTTTAATGCTATCTTTTTATTGAAGAGACTTCTATTTACTTTATAGGAGCATCAATGAATCAAATAAAAGTAGATAAGATAAGTAAATAGTATAAATATGTTTAAGAGAAGTTTAAAAATAAATTTTAGCAAAAATTATTTCAAAATATAAAAAATTGATACTTGGAAAAAATTGATTGTGAATTGAGGTCAAAATGAGACCTTAAGGTGCAAAGCCACGCATCTATGGTAGTTTTGGAGATCTTTGGTTGATTAAAAAAAGAAGTTTGAAAGAAAATAAAAAAAAAAATCTTCAAGCATTGATTTCAATTGATTTGAGTGCATAATAGTTTTGTAAAGACATTTTTTTCAAGTAACTTTGGATTTTGAAAAATTTAAAGAATTGATACTTTGGAAAATTATGTGGAATTAATAGATGATCTATAAATGATATTTTTTAATAGAATATTCATTACTATACTTATCTATGTTATAAATTTGAACTTGATCTAATAGTTCATTCAAAGTTTATTAAAGTTTAAACATATTAAGGTCTTAAGAATCGGGATTTAAAAGACTAATAAGGATTTTTAAGATATTTGTTAATTTATTAATTGGATTAAAATCAAATTTTTCATACAAATATTAAACTTAACTTCTAATAATTTTGTAAAATTTGAGATCTATTAAATGATGAAATTAAGATATTTTGGCTTTGATATATTAGCATCAAGGTTGGAAAAGAAAGCCAACTAATATCCAAGCAGATTTTAGAGGTTATCTTCTATTTGATATTTTCAATCTTCTACAATATTTTTGTGCTTGTTGCCAAGTAAGTTGTTGAAAAGTGTAAAACTTTTGAGCCAAAATCAATAGTTCAATCATTAGTTACTGATATTTCAATCTACTATTAGGTTTAAGATTTGTTTAGGATTCATTAGGATTTCATTAGATTGCAATGTAGAGTTTGGTTAGAATTTGATTAAGATTTGATTAAGATTTGGTCTAAGATTTTATTAGAATTTTATTAGAATTTGATTAGGATTTGGTCTAATATTTGATTAGAATTTGATTAAGATTTGATTAAGATTTTATTAGAATTTGGTTTAGGATTTGGTTACAATTTAGGATTTATTTAGAGCTTGATTATGATTTATTTAGGACTTTATAAGGATTTTATTAGGATTTTATTAGAATTTGTGTAATTCACCAAAGTGATTTATGAATCATTTTAGGTAGCTGAGGTAAAAAATAGATAAATATAAGAAAAATAGAATTAATAGATTAATTTCTATAGTATAAATTTTTTAAATAAAAAGTATCTTAAAAGCATCAAATAGACATCTAATTAGTATTTCTAAAGTATCTTAAAAGAATCTTATATATTCAAGATTCTAATAGTATAAA
Source organism: Physcomitrium patens (assembly GCF_059467195.1). Lineage (NCBI taxonomy): Eukaryota > Viridiplantae > Streptophyta > Bryopsida > Funariales > Funariaceae > Physcomitrium > Physcomitrium patens. The sequence goes on from NC_143432.1 coordinate 9,464,102, forward strand.
ATTTATATATAATATAAATATGATAATATTATAATTTAAAAATAACAAAGCTATAATATACAAAATATAATAATATATAATATCATATATAAGAGATATGATATGAGCATCATTAATAGGGCATCTATGGGCCCAAATACCAATATTTGAATATTAGACAAACTATTGTAAGCCTCAAGACTACTAATAGGGATTTAGTTTTGGTTCAAAATTCTCTCTTTGTTTTTATTCTCTTATGGATCATTGAACTCCACATATTATTTTTTTCCTTCTTTGCTATAGTGCAATGACCATGTGTTTTTTTTTTTCATTTTTACTATTGTGAGTTAAAAATCCTTCCTATCCACTGTAAGAGAAAAAATAACTACACAAGTTTGGAAGGTAGTAGAAACCAATTTTATAACTACTTTTATGGTTGATTAATTAATCAAGCGGTTGTAGTTCCAACTTTCTAGATAATGCCTTTCAAGCAATGATTACCATTTGATTTAATTTAAAATAAGTAATCAAAAAAAAAAAGAATTACATAGAAATAGCAAAATAAAAATAGCTAAATGAGAGAAAATAAATTGAATAAGGTAGTTGAATAGAAATAATGTAATTGAATGAAAATCATGTAATTGAATGAAAAAAATGCAATTGGATGAAAATCATGTAATTGAATGGAAAGAATATAATTAGATGAATATTATACAATTAGATGGAAATAACGTATTTGAATGAAAATTATATAATTGAATAAAAATAATGTAGATAGATTAAAATAACACAATTGAGCAGTGCAACTTTAGTAGTAGAAGCAAAAAAACCTCCCAACTTCAAATCTTCATAACTTTTTTATTTAGCTCCAAATTTGATGGTTCTTTTGCTCTCCTTTATACAATGAATATGTCTAAATATAAAAATAATTCTAAAAATAGTAAGCTTTAGGAAGATCAAGAAAGATATAAAATAATCAACTTATAATATATATTTATAATTAAAAATTAAATAAATAAATAAAATATAATTCTTTAATGCATCAATGAGCCATCATTGTGAAAGGTTCAATCAAAAGATGAAAGAAGAAGAATAAGGCTTTCAGAGGGCCTTATATATTCAAGCCCTGAAGCCAATTATTGATAATTATTATTGTTAATAACTTGTAAGTAATAACTAATTTGAGAGCCTTTCTACTAGCTAATCCATATAAGTGATACAACTTGTATGTCTTTTGATCTTATTTTAAGTAGTTCTAATTACCAATCAATGGTTTTAAAACCACTTACAATTAAGAAGCCAACTTACATCCCCTATAATCTTCAATCAATATTACTTATAGGGAGGATCAATAGTTGGCATCGATTAATCACAAGGTGATGATAAATCACCATAAATATCAATCAATATATAGGTTTTAATTCCTAATAATTTAATTAATGAAAACTTATGCATAATAATTTATTAATAAAATATCAATATTTGGAAAGAATTTACTAGGAGCCAATTTAATTTTTTGTCATAGAAATAATAATTGAAGGATATAATAACTTTGTTTTTTCTTCTTTCACAATTATTTATGGCTTTAAGAGCAAAATAACTCTCTATCTTCTTCTTTTACTATCTCTTGTAGCCTCAAGAGTAGAATAATTCTTCATCTTTTTTTTTTCACTATTTCTTGTAGCTGCAAGAGTGGAATAACTTTCTATCATCTTTTCATCCTATTCCAACTACAATTAACTCTACCTTTCCTAACAACTTCATTTTAAATAAGAATTGATTTTTTTTAGAATCTAATTTTTATAATTAAATTTTATTAATACAAATTTCATAATCTAAGGCCTTAATTTACAACAATAATCTAACAACTTTCTTTTTGTGGTTCTAATATTGATATCATCTATATTAATAGGCTTACATAATTTTAAGCTTATCTTTAATAGTAGAAGTGGAGTGCTAGAGCAGTTGTCTTTTATTTTCTTAGCATTGACTCTCATTAGTTGACGGGTCTAACTTATATGTGGTTAGCTTATCAATTATAATTAAGTATGTCTTTTGAGAGATTTGGGACATTACATGGTAACAACTCAAGACAAGGCTTTACTAATTATAGTAGGTGGTTGTGATAGTATCATCAAAATAGTTATAATTATTAACATTACTATTGTAGTAGAAGATTTTTATTCAGTGACTGCAATACTCATTTTTTCTATTTTCCTTATTTGTGATGTTGTGGAAAGAGAGTTTTCCTTGAAAAAATATTAGATTTCTAACCTCTACTAATTGCTCTACTAACTTACAACTTAAGAACATATACAACACTCTATAATCAAGAATCTTTCATAAACTTACTTATCTCTCATATCAATAATCTCTCTTTTTATTAAACATTTGCAAAAACAAATACAAAAAAATTAAAACATCCTTGAAGAGTCTTCATATCTCCCTTCCAAAAAGATTTCCATGCTTTCAAAATCCTAATTCCTTCTCTAAATTCTAAATCCTAAACCTTAAACTTTAAATCCTACTCCTAAATCCTAGATCCTAAATTATAATTTTTTATTTTAAATTGAGTTTATATATATATATATATATATATATATATATATATATATATAAATTGAGTTGAGGATTCCAAAGGATTAATGCCATTTTATTTTAAGCCACCACCAACTTGTAGTTTTATTTTTTATTTTTTATTTTTACTTTAAGAGAAGCTATATACCAATTTATTTGGAAGACAAATATATAGAACGTCTAGGCATCACAAATTATATTATTATTAAAAGAGATTTCTTGATTTTGCCTATAGGTGATAAGTGCCCTTGTCATCCAACATAATCTCTTAATGTAAGCATTGCAAGGCCAATATTCTAAATATTTTTAAAAAATTAATTAAATATTTTTGGTAAATATTTTCTCCCCCTCTCCCTCATGTCCCACCATGGGATTTCGAATTTGGGACCTCTCAAGTGCTAGCCAAGCATCTTATCATCCATCCAACTCCATAAGTTCCTAAGCCACTATTTGATATTGAAAGCTTCATTTCTTCACCTTATAAGCTTATTGCTCGACAACTTTCTCTTTTTTAAATCTCCATTTCTCAAAAATTCTAATTTTATTTTTAATAAAAATTTAAACATCTATTTATAGATTTACAAAAAAATATATCTACTTAATTATACATTAAATGGATACTCTAATAATTAATTATGTTAAATTCTAATTTTCTTTTATACAAACTTAGTTTTTTATTTTTAATAATTGTAATAATTTTTATTAATATAATTTATTCATTTATGTATATGTATATATATATATATATGATATTATAAATATATATTTATTAATCTTTATTCTAATTTATTAATTTTATTAATTAATTCTAATTTTTAATCTTTTTTTAAAATATTTTATTTAATAAAAAAATACAAACTAAGAAATAATATATTGTATAGTTCTTATCTATTTTTTTATATATTATATATAAATATGACGTGACATCCATCTCTTTCAATTCTACACATCCTCTGGTATGTGCAATTAATCTTCCTCACTTTCTTTAGATTTTGTCAATATTGTCTTGAATTTTTCATCTTCTTGATCCTCTACTTTTTATATTTTTCAAGAGCCAATATTATCTTCTTTATTGAACCTTGTATTATTTTGCTTAAAAATCTTCACTCTCTCATTTGTTACTGGATTTTTAATAATTATTCCATCTAACTCATATAAAAAATAAGTAGCATTGTCATAAGCTATAATTACTACATAAGATCCAAATAACTTCTTTTCAAATTTCTTTATTGTGTTATATTGATGGATCAAACTACTATCATAAATTAAAATCTAATTTCTAACTTCTATAATATAAGTATAAAATTCACTCGTCAATTCAAGTTAAAAGATGGCATCAATTAAGAGTTACTTGGAATGGATGGTGTCAAGTGGAAAAAACACATTATAAGAATAAAAGAAGAATAAATACAAAAAAATTGGAATAAATAAAATTAAGTAATTACATAATCAAAAACTTGATCCAATTTGTTTACTAAGTTTTTATCTAATAAAATATAAAAAATAAAAGTAAAAAATATATTTTTAGAAAGATAATTTTTTTATCTTTTCAATGGTATAAAATAAATATAAATCCGAATTATTATGACTAAGTTATGAAGGTTTAAAAATAATAAGTAAATAAAATGAAAAGCTAAATAAAAATATTTTACCTCGAGGATAACTTGCTTATAGATCAATAGTTTTAACCTCACCAAGGCTCACATATAGTGTATAAGGGTGTCTAAAAGAGGTCACGAGGCCTTAGTCTTATCCTCCTAACTACCTTCAAGGTGCTACAACCCATAAGGAACTTATACACCACCTTCTTACAAAGATTACACTAGCTATTGGTCCTTCTATTTTCTACTAATAGATCCAATATTTTTGTAATTTCGACTTCATCATGGTCTTCAAAAATGTTTAATAAGCCTAAGAACCATGAATGGCCTTCAAATCTTGCTCCATTTTTTCATAATAGCTCCCAAGGTAGTAAAATTTATTTTTATAAAGGTCTTAAAAATTACTCAAAAAATTCTAAATAAATTATAAAAAATCCTATGATGATTTAATAAGGCTAATATCAATTTAAAGCTATAATTTTCTATCTTGATGATTTTTTATAGTAATAAAATTAATACAAATCCACTATAAATTCTACTTTCTATATAAATAACTAAAATGACATGAAGTTCTTTTTCATGCTTATTTTAGCTACTATTCAAAATTTATAGTTTTTTCTAAGTAATATATATAAATAAAAAGCCAATATAAATATTGAATTTAATAAATAATCCTTAATACTTAAGTAATAAATAAGTAATTTACTTAAGTAAGGATTAAGTAATTTAATAAATAATCCTTAATCCTTAATACTTAAGTAAAAAAATACTAAATAAACTAAGATAATTACCTCCAAGGCTTACTAAGATTCCATTTCTATAACTAACATTTTAATTTTCTATTTGTTTAATAATTTTAATACTATTCAACTTACATTATGATTTTAAGTATTTTAAATATAATTTTTTATTCTAAAATAACTAATGAATCAATTTAATGACTTATATATGGCAACCATCTAAGTCAATCTAAAGAGATAAGGAATCCAGAACTCTCGTTCTAAAGGCAAGCCCTTATCTAAGGTTAGGCATATTAAATTTAATATTCTATCAAAACTGTACTAGTAGTGCTTTAGAATCCAAAAAAATATTCATATGAAAGATTGTGCTCAATATTAGTGCACTCCTATCTTCTAATACTATTTTTCTAGAGTTAAAAAACTATTGAAGAAATTTGGCTACTTAATAAAATAAGGTAAGATAATTCTATGGGATAAAAAAAGAGACAAAAAAAAAGGAAGAAAATAAAATTCTATGTAAAATATCTAAAAGTTGGTGCTATATAAAATCTTATTTAAGAAGAAGAATTTAAGTTAGAAGCCATGAAATCTTCATATCCTCTAGATTGCACAAGTTGGCCACTTTCTTGCTCTAACATTAGCTCATATATATAGCTACAAATATAGATTGGATTCAAAGCCAAACCACTTCTTATATAACTACTTTTATGGTGAACTTCTCAGCATCCTTTGCCAATTTATCTTTAAATTCTAACCTGAAGATGCTAACCTTTGCCAATTTATCTTTAAATTCTAAAAAATAAAGTTTTTTTTTGCATAGGATTTATTAGTTCTTATAAAGTAAGAGAGATAATATTCTAATGGAACTAAAAACCACATAAAGAATAGTTTATGCCTTTTTGATAAATCAAGCTCTCTATTTTTTTAATAAAACTTAAGTTTGATTAAGTTGTTTAGTGTAAGCCCAAATTTCACCACTCAATGAAATTGATGCTACACAATAAGTTTAAGAGGTGGAATGGAAGAACTTCCAATTTTATAATTTCTAAGTTGATTTAAATCTTAATATTAGCAATTCAATTAATTTTAAGCCTTTTAAGCAATGGTTACCAATATTAATGAAAAAAATTAATAAAATTACTATGGTCTTCAAGGCTATTTTCATGATTTCTACTTAAATTTCAATATTTTCTTTAAGATCACTCATATAGTCTTTAATTACTAATTTTTATGTGATTATAAAAGCATAATTAATTAGAGTGAATAAATAAATAATTAATTTAAACTTATAAATTATTATCCCTTAAATAACTGATGGTAAAGGTAATTGATCAAATTATTACCATTAATCCATAGTAAAAGTAAAAAAATCTTAAAAATTAAATTAAAGTAAAAATCAAAAGTTAAAATTAAATAAAAAGATAATAATCAAAGTTAAAAATAAAAGTTAAAAGTAAAAGATAAAATATTAAAAGTTAAAAATAAAAGTTAAAATAAAAGATTAAAGATTAAAAGTTAAAAATTAAAAATTAAAATCTAAAATTTGAAATATGAAAGTTATAAACTACTATAAAAAAAAGTAAAAGTGGGACTAAAGAGAGATAAAAGCGAAGGTACCTTAACAACGCCTAAGAATTGAGGGCAGCAAACACTTTCTACTCCAAAATTTGCCAAAAATTGTGTTTAACTCCAAATTGAATGATTTTTATTTTTTTATAGTCTTAACTTAAAGGCGCTTTTACTTCAATAATCTTAAATTCAATCCAGTATCTAAAATGCGAGACATACTCCTTCAAAGTTGAATGACCAAGACTACCATGGCAATCAATCTCCCTTCACTTGAAAATTAACCAATAATTCAGTTTATCTTCAAATTCAATGAAATTTATGCCATTAAAAGCTTAGCTTGAAGATAAACTTAATTCCAAAATTTCACAATAATCAAATTGAAAAATACTAAGAAATACCTTTTCAAAAGAGGATGATGTAAACTACTAAGGTAGCCAACCCTTGTACACTCAAAATTCTACCAAAAAAAATTCCTTATTGCAAATTAAGAAAACCTTATTTTTTTAGAAAGCTAACATCAAAAGCTACAATTAAAAAACTTTTATACCAAAACTTAAAAAACTGAATGATTCATTGAAGGAAGTCCATGGCTCTTGAATCCTTGGGATATTTGGAAGTTCAAGGAAGCTAACTAACACAATGACCTATGTCTTAAAATCCAATGACCATCATTCACTACTCAAGATCCATACACATATAACTACAAAGTTCAAAATGAGATTAAAAATAAAAAAATAAAAATAAAAAATAAAAAATAAGATTAGGATTAAAGATCAAAATTTGGTATGGCTTTATTCTTCATCAAAAGAAGAGAGAGAAAGACGGCTTGGGGAACCAAGCCACTCTTATATAATTTAGTGGTGGCTTGTGAAAGGGCAGCCACATCTCCACCCTTGATCTTTAAGATTCCTAAAGTAGATCTACGGCCTTCATTCATCCAATAGTCAATTTTGTTACCAAGGCTAATGACTCTTGTAAGTCGTCAAGAAAGCATTTTTTGGTAAATCTGACTTCACTATTGTGTTCAAAACACTTTTTTATGCTAAGATCAACTATTTACATGCCTCAATCCATGCTCAATTGCAATTTTTATGAAAGTTCTTACCTACAAGGAACTTGTCAATTCTTGTAAAATCCTTCAAAATGAAAATTTCATTGCTTGACTTTTATTTTGAAGGAGAGGATGCTGATCTTATTTGCTTCACTCCATAGGGTGAATTTGGTGCCACCATTGCATTAAAAAGATTTCCATTAATTAGAAGAATCACTATGCCACTTGAATTTGCTGAAATTGGAGGAAATTTTAAAATTGTTATTGCTAAACTTCACTAGATCTTTTAGAAAATTGTAATTTTGACTCACTCTAAATCATATAAAATGATTGTAAGTGAACTCATAGGCTTTTAGTCAATCCTCATAGTAGTGATTAACAACCTCTAAATTATTAAAACTAAAAGTTTCCATTCTAATTTTCTAACTCTTATGACTTTGGTCCTAATTAATCTAATTCAAGGAATTAGGCTATGTTTCATATCATCAAAGATTGAAATCCTAAAAATTCTATAAAAATAAATTTTACTTATATAAATTCTAATTTAACATGCTCAATTATCATAAAATAGAAAAATAACAAAAATTTAAATTTTGAAGCATAATTAAAAGCTTAGATTTAGTTAGATCCTTACTCATTTATATAAACAAAGAATATAGTATTTTTCCTTCTATGAAATGAATTGTTCACACTTTATACTCCTTGCATCTATTTCCAAATTTTTTTGTTGAATATAGTTCACTATTTAATGTTTCGAACTTTAAAGAATTGTCATCAAGCACTTCATTGATATGATAAGGCTTTCATCATAGAGCATCAAATTTACCAAGAAAATCCATTTTCTTGGCATCTTATAATAATACTAGCATCTTTAGCTATAAAATCCTCTTCTTGTATTTTTTATCACAAGATTTTTTTTTCTTCTTTGAATTTCTTCTATATGTTGAACCTTAGTCATTCAAATTTCATCAAGGCCCTGCAATTGTACTAATCTATCCTTCAAGGATTCTTAGATTTTTAATCTATTATTAATTTCTATCCTTAGAGAATTAATTTCAAATTCTATTAATAGTTTAGTTTCTACTCTATACACTAAGAAAAATAGAGTGGCTCTGGTTGTAATTTTGTAGGTTTTCTAGTAAGTCTATAAGGTTGTTAGTAATTTTGTGTTCCAATCACTCTTTGAATCTTATATTGTCTTTTTTAGGATATTAACTAAGGTTTGGTTCACTCTTTTCATATGACCATTAGTGTGTGGATGGTAAGGAATAGTCATATAATAGTTGATATTAAATCTATTAGTCATTTTCTCTATCACACTATTCAAGAAGTATGTCCTTCAATTACTAATCAAAATTTTGAAACAACCAAATAGAGTAATGATTTGCTCATACATAAAATTAGCCACATAGATAGCATCATAGGTTTTGACACCTCTCACTTTAGCCCACTTTGTTAAATATTCTATGGCTACTATTATGTGTTTCATTCCTCTTAAAGAATTGGAATGAACTTTTCATATGTAACCAATATCCTATTTTTCAAAGGGAACTAAAGGCAAGAATGTGTGGAAAAGAAGTGCCATATACAAATTTATTTTTTCATAATGTTGGCAAGCATCACATCTTTTAGTATAATTATGTGCATCTTAGAATATGGTAGGCTAGTAATATCCAACTCTCATTGCCTTTTGAGCCATCAATCTATCCAAAAAGTGGCTTCTACAAGCACTATTGTGATATGCCATTAATATGGCTAGTACTTCATTAACCACCACACATCAATTGAGTAGACCATCTACTCCTTGATAATATAATTTTTTTTTTATTATAGCAAAATAAGTACTATTAATTTTAATCTTATATTTTTTTATGTTTATTCACAAAATTAAATAGACTTTAAATTTTTTGTAATATAGTTGTACTAAGTAGGGTGGATGAAAATAATAAAAAAAAAAAAATCATCTACTAAGTTGTCATTAATAAGAGTAGGACTTAGTTCTCTTTCTAATCTTGAAAGATAATCGGCTTGATTATATAATTTCTTAGGTTTGTATTCAGCCTTGTAGTCAAATTTTTCTAATAATAATATCTATCAAGCTATACAACCATTCAAATTTGTTTTATTGACTAGATATTTGATGGCAATATAATCAATAAAAAATCACCACAAAATTTAATAAAAGGTAATTTTGGAATTTCTTCATAGAAAAGACCATTGCTAAGAATTTTATTTTTGTGGTACTGTAATTTTATTTTGTTGCATTTAATTTTTTGCTAGCAAATGCAATAGGATAATCTTTATGCCCACCTTCTGTTGATTAAGATAATATACTATCTATTGCCATGGATAAAGCATCACAATAGATATAGAAGGAAAGATCTCAATTAGGTAATTTTAAAATGAGATATGAACTTAATGACATTTTTATCCAATCAAAGGCATCTTGATACTTTTTTGTTTATTCAAACTTAAGCAACTTTTTTTTTACATTGATAATAGGTGAAGTTTTTATGGCATGGTTGGGAATTAATTCTCGATATCATCCAACATGTCTTAAGACCTTTTCTATTCTCTAAATATTTGTAAGAGGTTGTATTTTAATTATGACCTCTATTTTTTCTGAGTCGAATTCTCTTCATTCTTTAAAAACCATATAATCCAATAAGTTCTCTTTTTGAATTACCAAGTATATTTTATTGGGATTTAAAGTAATTCTTATTTTTTTATATCTTTTTAAAATTTCTACTATATATTTTAGATGGACTTTGGCATTGGATTGGATGCTAAAATCATTTATAAACACCACCATAGATTTATATAACAAATCCAAAAAGACAAAAGTTATAGCTTATTGGAAGGCAAAAGGGGCATTACAAAGCCTAAGAAGCATGATCAAGAAAATGAAATTACCTTAAAGAGTGGTAGAGCCATTTTAAGGCAATCTTTTGGAATTATGGAAATTTGATTATAATCCAAATATCCATCCATAAACGTGTAGGTTTCATGACTTGCCACTTCATCTAAAATACTATTAATGAAAGGGAATAAAAAATGGTCTTTTTTTCCTTTCATTAAAAATAAAAAATTGGTTATTTCTTTTGGCTTAATAAAACCAGCTTGTTATAATTTTTTCAAATTTCTTTTAACAATCAATTGGAGTTGAGGGTTCATACGTCCTTTTTTATCTAATTTTTTGGTACTAAAAATAAGAAGAATGTGGTATTGAACCACCTCAGGTGGTATATCTTTCAAATCCTTATAGAGCCATGCTAAAATATCTTGGTATTTTATTATCAAATCACAATATCTAAACACTTCTTTTTGATTTAAATTATTTCCAATTTTAATGTCTTTGGATTCTTTTCTTTCATGAAAAAAATCTATAAATTTCCATTCAAATTCTTGTATTGGAGATTGTTCTAAAGAATTTTTATACCAATCATTAGGTATAGAGGAGTAGTTAACAACTCTATTACCAATTAAAATTTTCAATGAAGTATTTTGAAATCTAAGATATAGAACTAAATTGTCATTTCTTTTAAGGACCTCAATTTTTTTTATCTATTGTTCCATCTACCTTAATGCTAAGGACTTGGTATCTTCAACTTTTGTAATCTCCAACATACCTTCCAAAAAATTAACTAATTCAAGATAATCAAAATTGAAGTCTAGATGATCATTTAACCATTGTTTAAATTTCCCGTCATCCTTCTAATGATAAAGGTTGGAATCTAAGTATTTTATTTCCTTTAAATCTTGGTCAATTAAATTAACCACCTTTATTGAATTGTCTTATCTTTTTTTATTCTTGAATATCTTTTAATAAAATAATGGAAATAATTCTTATATGATCAAAGATAAGTTGTTTAGAAATTTTGGTTCTATTCTTTTATAGACCATAAGCAATGTCGAACTTATCTCCTCCCCAATTGACTATGGCTTTTAAATCTTTCAACCATGGCCTACCAAGTAGAAAGAAAAAAGAATATTTTGATGTATATATTTAAATGACATGATATGTCAAGGCATATTCTTTCTTTCAATCGATATCTTATAATTTTCTATTTAGTCTACATGAATAAATAGACTTTGATTTTCTATTTGCATAACATAAAGAAATAGGCTAGTGGTATTTAATCTTAATTTTTCTATAGTTTAGAAAGGCATAATACTCAAACCACTTCTACCATCTACAATGATATAAGATATTATTTTTTCTATAATAGGAACTTCAATTTCAATTATTTTTACCTCACTTTGTTTTATATAGGCATCTATTTTTGCTACCATCATAATGTTAAGCCTTCTTTGATTTCTCATAAGAATACAATTTTTTAGTACCTTCTTAACCATTGGAGAGATTTCCAATAGTTGAGTAATTATGATATTAGCTTTTAACTTGCTAAGATCATCCCATAAATTATATTCTTACATGTTAGAATCTTCTATATTCTTGAATTATTGAAGAACTTCAAACTTTGAAATTTTGAGACCCTTCCAACTATGATTATCTAGATTAATACTTCACTTATATTCAATCTCAAAATTTTGGAAGGATAATTCTTCTATGAAAGAATCAAATCTCATAGATTTAGCCATGTTATTTCAAATTGCCTTAATTGTGTCCTTTGTGAATTATTTTAGATCTGAGAAGCAAGGTGGACTCTTGCTCACATTACTCTCTTCTTTTTTATGAACATGTAAAGATGCGGCCTTAGATCTAATTATTATTACTAGGACTGATACTGTAGGTAGGTTCTTTTCCTTTGATTGATTTTTTTTAAAGGTTATTAAATTTAATTCAAGAAAAAAGGCTTGATTGATATTAAATTAGGTAGAATTTTGAATTGGTTTAAACTCTCCTATAGATTGAAATAAAAATCTCACATCTTAAGATCCATGGCCTTGTCTTGATTTATTAGAAGGATTTTGACCCTGACTAGGATTTAATGGAATATATTGGAAGTTAATTTATAGTCCACTAGATGCATTTTAATTTTTTCTATTATTATCATAGTCATAGTATAAATTTGAAAGCCTCGTATTATTATTTGTTAGATGTTTTCTTGCTTTTCTATGATTATCAAATGATTATTGAAGATAATTATCAAGTGAGGGTTATAAAGGAACCACTCTATCTAATTTTCTACAAAATTTTGTGTGATGGTTAGTACCACAATTTTCACATTCTTCTTGATTTTTAATCCAATATTGACCTAGAGGGTGTCTTTTTTCACAAAACATGTTAAATTTTACTTGTTGTCTTGCTTGATTTATTGGACCTTGGTTCCTAAAATTAAATCCTTATTGCCTCAGATTATACCATTGAAAGATTTGATCTTTGTGTGGGAGGACATATAATTGAGAATGTTGATTTTGTGGAAGAATGGAATTACAAAATTGGACCAAATCTCCTAATTGTCCACATTGAGTATACCATAATCCTATTGTATGTCTTTCTAACTTAATAGGAGGTGGAAGAGGGTTATGGTTGGAATTTTTTATTAATCTAGCTAGTTGTTTTGTCATAAATTTTACTTGATGAGAGATTTGGATTTAGAATTATAACTAAGATATCATCATCTTTTTTTATAAATCTTATTTTTACTTGGTATCTTCAATAGGATAGGTCAAAGTCAATGAAAGAGGTAAAGCTCTAATATTTAAAGGTATTAAATATGCTTCTAAGTTTGTAGAAACTAATAGTGATTGTTTTTGAAATTGGAAGCTTAATGCATAAGGATTTTTAGTATGTATGGATATGAAGTTAAGAATATTAAAGCCTTCTTTACATCATAGTCTTTCATACTTTTTGTTGATTTGTTTTACTTCCTTTGCTGCATATTTGGCTGCTATAAGATCTTTAGGATGTACATGGAAGATTTCTTTAATATTTTCTTCTTTGACAAACCCTTGAATGAAGAAATGCTTTAAAGTATCATCAATGAGTAAAATTCCTATTAACCTTATCACCACTAATTTAAAACTCCAAATATCTGACATAATGTCTTCAGCTTTTTCTTGTCTAAAGAAGAATAAAGCAATTAAGGCCATATTTTTCCATGCTTCAAGCTGAAATTTTTCTAAAAAGGCATGTTAGATCATATTCCAACTTAAGAAGGTGTTAAAAGAGTGGTTGTGATACCACTCATATGTTTTTTCTTTTAATGTGGTTAAAAATTACATTAAGTAATAACAGCCATCCGTTATCAAACACATAGTAAGTATTTTTATAAAATATTCTATATAGGCCAAAGGATCTTTATTCCTTATATCCTTAAAGATGGAAAGTTTAGGGAGCATAGGTGCTCCACTAAGTCCTTTTGAAACTTGAATTAGTAAATCTCTTAGTTGAACCAAAGGATTAATTGGTATATGTGGTGATTCTTTTCTTCTTTTTCTATTTGAATCTATTTTTTTTGGTGGATGAAAAGAATGAAAATTCCTTTGATCCAAACTATTCATATTATCTATTGAAGGTTTTGAAAATAAGTTTTTTAAACTTTCTTTAAGGTCTTCTAAAGAAAGGTCTTTAAACTCTTCAAAGAGGTTTTTAGGCATATTTAAATGAAGTTTAAGAATCAAAGTTCTAATGTTTGGCAAATAAAAACTAATAGTTCTTAAGGACTCTAAATTTTTAAGAATTGTACTAATACAAGTTTATGGGATCTAGTAGAGTAATACATTAAACTACTATGATTATAATATTATTTTTTAATAATTAAAAATTAAAATAATTAAATAAGCCAAGCAAGTAACTTGTAGAATTTAAATTTTTATTATCTTGTATTCATCAACCTGCATCCTATTTAAACACTCTTTTCAGCAGAGAAAGATAATATAACAGAAATAATTTAAAAGAAGAATGCTTACTTAAATATCAACTTAAGCAAGACTTTTCTTCTCTTAGCTCATTATACAAAACGACCTTGTATGGCGGTGACCTTGAGTAACATTCAATACAAAGATATTTTGTTATCAGTAGGAAATCAGAGCTTTCATTTTTTTATCCTTTATACCAATATAGTTAGGGAATTATCTACTACTTAATTAACAACAAATATACTAGACAAAAAAGTTTCTTTACATGTATTAATCCAACTTGAAAGAGAATTCACGTGACTGTATTACTAGCTAACTTGGCATATCTTAAAGAATTTCCAACATGTACTTCTTTCTATCTAATTTGAACTAAAAAATTTTAAAAATTATTTTTGGATTGAAATAGTAAAAGATTCTAAAGCTTTGTTGATTCTAGGAAAAAAATTATCTCTTCTTGCATCTTCTTCTTAGATTCTACCCTCTTACTTTTAGCTCCTACTTCTTACATTTAAGCAATTTGCTAAAATTTCAAAGAAAGAAATAATTGACAAAAGTTCAGGGACTTACTTATTTTCAATCTATTATTACCACTCACTTCTTCTTCTTATGCTCTTTTTTTTGAAACCACAATTTGTATTGGCAAAATAAAATAGAATTCAATAAATTTTGTTGAAAAAATACTCACCCTAGATTATGATTTGAACTTATTGATCTTCTTTTTTCTTTTTTTTTTTTTTTTTTTTTTTTTTTCTTCTTCCTTCTAAATTCCTTTTATCTAAATTTTCTACCTATTTCTTTATCTTTCTTTTTATTTTTTTATTTTTTTTTGTATTGATGAAGAATTCTCTTGAATTCTTCTAAAGCTCCTTCTATATTGCTTCTTGTGAATAGAAGAGATACGAGGGGTAGAGGGAGTGATTAAATCTATCTACTATTAGAAAAAATCTCTAATTGGAAATTCACAAAAGATAAAAAGAAATGATATGAGGGATGGAAGAAGTAATTAAATCCATGTTCTACTAGAGATAGGCCATCAACTAAAAAAATTACATGGAGGAGAGTAATGAAACCTTAAAGATAAGCTCTACCATTTATGCTTTGAAAATAATAATTAGCTTAAGAAAACCACTAATTAATGCTAAAACTAACATTAAACTACTTACTAAATATTTAAAGTTAGAAATGATAATATTGTATAAAAATCAATTAATAAATAAATAAATAATATATTAAATTTAATTTAATACATAAATTTATTATGTATGTAAAAAAATAAAATAATTAATTAATATTAGTAGGTAAAAATAATAATAAAAATGAAACAAGAAAAGTAAAGATAAAAAGATAAATAAAAATTAAAATTAAAGTAAAAATTAAATTAAAAATAAATATTTAAAGTAAATAAAAAAATAATTATGATTAGTTTTTATTAGTTTACTAAAATAATTATCTTTACTTAATAATATCATTTTTATTTCTACTTTGCTTTCATTTATTATTATTATTATTATTAATTTAATTTTTTAATTTAATTTTTTTTAATTTTTTAATTTTTATTTTATTTTATTTTATTTATTAAAATTTAATATAGGTAAAAAAAAATTTAAAAAAAAATTTAAAAGTATTGTATAAACTCAAAAATATAAATGATTGAAGAGATAGGAATCACTAACCTCAATTCTATTTTGCTTAAGGTAGAAACCTCTCTCCACTCCAAAATTCGCCACAGATTTATTTTTGATTCAAAAACATTGAATTTTTCACCAATAAAAATTTAACTTCAAGGTGCTTGTATTCAAAAATTTCTACTTTTAAATAATCACTAGAAACTAAAAAAATGCCTTTCCAAACATGGAGTATATGAAACTGCCAAGGGAGTGAATCTCTTTCTAATTTAAAACTCACTACAAATTCAAATCAACTCCAATTTGAATTTATAATAGCTTTTTGAAAAGCTAATAAGAAGATACACAACCTCAAAAAGATTCAACTTAAAAGATGCATCAAGTAAAAACTGATTGATGAAAACCCGAGAGCAATCAATATTCAATTCAACAATAAAATTCTTGACTATCTTATAAAGTAGAAATTAGAAATGCTTTGTTTATAAAAATTAGGAAGAGATGTAGCATACTTACCAATAATGATGACATATTTGAATTTTTCACTCTATTAAACCAAGGAAGATAATTACAACAAGCAACTTCACATTCACATACACCATTAAAAGCACCATCTTCCCGCAAATATACCAAAATGTGAGTGTAAAACTCACTTCTCAATCCAAGTTACAAGATGGCCTCAATTAAGAAATGCTTGAAATGGATGGTATGAAGTAGAAAAAGCACATAGTAAGAATAAAAAAAGAACAAATACAAAACAATTGAAATAAATGAAATCAAGCAATTACACATTCCAAAAATTGGTCTAATTTGTTCAATGAATTTTTATCTAATAAAAAAATAAAAATAAAAGCAAAAAAATATTTTTAGAAATTTAATTTTTTTATCTTTTCAATGATATAAATTTTAATTACTATGAGTAAATTATGAAAGTTTAAAAATCATAAGTAAATAAATAAAAAGTTAAGTGACAATGTTTTATCTCAAGGATAGCTTGCTTATAGATCAAAGGTTCGAACCTTATTAAGGCTCACATATAATATATAAGAGTGTTTAAAAAAGGCCACAAGGCCTTAGTCTTATCCTCCTAACTACGTTCCAGGTGCTACAACCCATATAGGACTTGTGCACCTCCCTTCTTACAAGGACTATACTAGTTGCTGGACCTCCTATTTTCTACTAATAGATCTAATATTTTCGAAATTTTAACTTCATCATGGTATTTAAAAATATCCAAATAGCCTAGGAACCTCGTGTGGCCTTCAAATCTTACTCCATTTCTTCATAATGGCTCTCAAAGTAATAAAACTTATTTTATGTATCAAATGTTTTTTTATTCTTCAACCAAGATGCTTTTAACCTCTCTATTGCTGCTTGCAAATCTTTTGGTAGCCTCTTTAATTGTTGAATTTGAAGTTCTAATAAGCTTTCTTTGTTAATTCTATCTTTTTAAGATAAAAATATCCATGTAGAATAAGATTCTTCAATTGGCATTATTATTTTTTGCCTTGGCATCAATTCAATAGGCATATAACTAGTTATCATACTATGAGTAGTCCTATTAACTCATAATGCAAATAGAAGCAATTTGAGCCATTGTATTAACTTACCTTTATAAACCTTCAACAATGCAATAATGATAGGAAGATGACTTCTTTCACTTTTATCATTACTTTTAAATAACAAGAAATAGTCAATTTTAATTGAATTTCATATCTTTTGAAGAATTTCTTTACTTCTATTGCATCTAATTCTATTCTATCTGCTCTCATTCTTCTAATGCTCTCATATTAATTAAAAATATTTTTTAATATAAATTGACATATTCCTTTCATAGACTTGGTTCTTAAAGTCCTTTCTTCAACAAAATTTGATAATTCTTTCTTTGCCTAACCAAATATTTTATGCTCCAAAACTCAAATAGCATAGCTATGGAATCAATCACCGATTGAAAATATATAGAAGGTAGATAGGTAGGTCTAATTCTATTGCTATACTTAATCTTGGATTGTACTTAGCAATCTATACAAGAGCCCACAAAGTCTTTTACACCTTTGAATAGTCCTTTCTATCAATACTTCTTCTTGATTTGGTAGAAGTGACTCAAATTTTTCTATGTCCAATCCAAAATATGTCATAAAAATCTTTTAGAATCTTATTTTTAGTCATTAGATCTTCTACTACCTACAATAGAAACTTATGACCTCTCTTTGATCTCTTCCACAAAAATCCATCTTTAATAAGATAGTCATAAGATTGATGTTAAATATCTTTAAAAATCTTATCCATCCAACTTTTTTGTCTCTTTATTATACTTAAATAAATTCTAATATCTTTAAGCATCTTTTCATATAGATCTTCTTAAAAGACTTCAATTTTATCTTTGCAACTCACTTCTTTGATGGTAAATAAATATCTATGTTTTTTTCTCTCTCCATATTTTTTATCTTCATGAGACATCATTACTTTTTTATCAATATATCAAGCTCTAGATAACATATTTACTATTAAATGATTTTTATTGATAATGTATTCTAAAATTAGATTTAATATTTGAATATAAGCTATCTATTTTAATATAATAATATCCGGAATAGAACAATTACTTATCATATGAAGTAAAGGTAAACAACCCATTTTTAAAACCACATTGGCTCCAATCAAATAATTCTTTCTAATCTTTAAAGCCGTAAGTGCTCTCTAAAGCTCATGCTTAATTTATCAATATGTACTTTGTCTATTTTTTAGAATTCATACTCTAAATCTTATAATAAATCTCTTTCCTCCTTAATAATTTTATCTAATAGCCCATCCAATTGCTATTGGATTAGTATCTACCATTACTACTATTCACTTTCTATATTGATAATCCATTAGTTTAAAGACAGATAGTAAAGTTAAAATCTTCTTTAAATTTTCCATAGCTTCTTTATGTCTCTCTTTTTTCATAAATTTTCTATTTTTTTCAATAGCTTGTATAGTAGCTTTGAAATGTGGGTAAAATAAGGCACCTAAATATCATAAAACATCCATGCATCCAAAAATCTTTTAACTTCAAGAACACTATTGCATACTTTTATTTTGGATATAGTACTAACTTTATCGAAGTTTAGTTTCTTACCATATTTTTGATACATATGTCCTACCAATAGAATTTTTTCATTTCCAAAATTTGATTTCTTGAAAGATAATGTCATGTTTATCGATTGAAGTTTCTCCAATATTTGAGCCATATCTTCAATATATTTCATAATAAATATTTTGCAACCATTTGCATCAATAGTTTCATTTTTTTTTTCATATTTGCAACCTTTCATTGATATATCATCCAAAAATTGAATGATCTTCTTAGGCATAAAAATTATTTCAATATATGATTCATTATATTTTACATATGAGCCACCAAATTTTTTGCACCTTGAGGTAAGGTACACATCTATATAAAATCTAAAATAATCTTCATGATTATAAGATCCATATTTTTTTCTATCAATTGGAATTGATCAAATCCTAAATATAAGTCTTGAATAGAATAGATAGCATGACAAGCAAATTGTTTTGCTACTTCATCTTTAACCAATTTGGATTCCATATTTTTAATGATTACCTTATTTATTAGTTATATATCTTGAATAAATCTCAATGCTCTTGATTTCTTAGGCACTATAAACCATATATTTGAATAGAAATCATTTGAAGATTCTAAAATTTCCATCTCTACTTTTTTTTGTCAATAATTCTATTAATTTAAGAAGTAAAGTTTTTGATACTATAATAGGCTTCAAATTCCATGGAACATGTGGTATAGAGAAAATTACCATTGATACAATAATACTAGGATCTATATAATCTATCTCATTAGAAATCAAAGCAAATGCCTTATCATGTCTAAGAAGTATTTTTTGAAACATCTTCTTTTTTGGTATTATTAAAAATTCACTTCTTCTAATCTTTAGTTTAGTCAATGACTTTTTAGTAGATTGATGTCTAATTTTTCACTTCTCGCTTATTCTTGGCTCTTTAAATGCTTGCTTGATATGTTTTATGGTATTGAGTGATAATTCAATAGCTACTGGCTTAATCTTCTTAGCCATTGTCCTATATTTTATTTGAACCATAGCTTCATGGTTTAGTCTATAATTAGAACCATCTTTCATACTTTCTATTACCTTCTTAAATTCTTTATAAGCTTCTCTTGAATGCAAATTTATCCATACTTCTTTTTCTTTATTCTTTGCTATACTTTTCAAAATCAGTATCAAATCATCTTCTAAACCTACTTCATCATTATTCCATCTATAATATATTCACTTGAAATCAACCCTATATTTTTATAGATTTTTTCTTGGTTCTTCATCCTTCTTCTATCTATTGAATTTAAATCTTTGATTTTTCTAAAACTTATAAATCCATTATTATTCAAATCTAAAAATCTATTATTCAAAATATTTATATTATAATTGGCATAATTTTTATTTGTATCTTTATATCTTTTTTTTACAAGGGTATACTTAAAAAATCCAAAAATCTACCTTTGAATTCCAAAAGTATTTTTTTTAATTAATCTCAATGCCTTTTATGAATAGGCTTAATCGCAAGGAATTGTACTATTTTTTTTTCTATTACAACTACAAATCCTAGAATAATGGGAATTAACATTCAAAACTTTAGTTTTTATTTTTGCAGCATTGATATAAGATTAATTAAGAATTACTAGATATATACCTAAATTTTATACGAAATTTTTTTGCTCCACCTCCATATTTTTAATCCTCATCTTTATTATTAAATAAGCTCTATAAAGATCTCATTATTGGTTATTTGTTGCTCTAATTATCCACCAATGATCCATGTCAATTATTCACTTATTTTTTTTATATATCTACCTTGACATGATGTTAATTTTCAACTTATAATCAATCAATACCAATACTAGATTATTTAAATCACCAAGTTTTAAGTATGTATTTATAGTTGTTTTAGTCCAATAAAGAATTGAATAGCTCACTCTATTTTCTTCATAATCATTACACTTGATACAATTTGCAACTTGAGCTTCTTATGCTTAATATACTTCCATAAGCATATTATTATTGATCTAAGTCTTGTCTTTTAAGTTTGCTTCTCTCTTTATTCTTAACATTGCAAATTAGATAAATCCATGTCCTATCTCTTCTTCTTCATATTTAATCATTTGAGTATCTAATGCCTTAATCATAATGGCCTTGGTTGTCATTTGTCTCTTTCTTTTTATTACATCAATTATCAATTCATAGAAATCCCTCTTTATTATACTAAAAACTTCTTTTAAGGTAAATTTAACTTTGACATCTAAAATTTTTTCTTCCAAAATATTCTTCATATCAATATATGTTTCAATATCAAATGGAAGTTTACAAGCAAGATTTTTATCTTTAACCTTCTTTGATGCATATTTTTTATTTTCTTTTTTCTTCTCCAATACTCTCTTCTAGTTGAGCAGTTTAGTGGAATTTTTTTATTGAGTAGTTCTACCTCTCTTTTCTTCAACTGAAATACCATATAGACTTACAACTTGTTGATTTTTACTTAAAAAGGTTTTAATGCTCATAGCATCAACTAGGTCTTTTGTCCCAATTATTCTTCTAACAACCTCAGCTCTTTTCTTTATAGTATCAATTTTTTATGAATGAACAATATTTACTTTTTTTTATTCCATTTTAATGGCATAAGATTCTATTTTTTTTCAAATATGGTACTACTCTTATTGGTTTGCTCTTCCACCAATTTCTTCATACTTTTCTTTCCAAAGTTGGTCCTAAAAGGTTCAATAGAGTTTAAAAGTTTTATCTTTCTTTTCTTGAAATGAATAATACCTTCTTTAATTGCCACTTTATATTTATCTTATTCATTGTGCTTATGGATTGGACTATCATACTACATACATCTTTTGATATATCCTTTTGGCCCTTCTAAATTATTCGATGTATTAGGTTTTTGAAATCTTTTCAATTCTATCATTTCTATCCTCAAATCTCTTATATCTTTGATTAATTCTTCCAATACTTGATTATGAATAATCTTACTCATCTTTTAACTTGATGAGGAAGTTTAGGGACAAGGTACTAGATTTGATTGTATCAATTACCTCTAAGTCTTAAACTTTTACTGCTTAGATAAAAGTCAAACTGCTTCTTAGATGCTCTATTTTTTAAATAAAAGAATAATTTATTCTTCAAATTATCATTTATTTCTTCCTAAAATAACTCAATTTTCTTTGTATCAAGTAATTGCCTTTTATACCTTGATAATTGGCCAAACTTCTTTTCAAAATCCTTAATCAACTCACTTGGATCTATTTGACATCTAAATCTTTATTCAATTTATTCTAAAAATAAATTTTTGGTCATTTTTTCAAAATCATCTTCAAAAAATTCATTTTTGAGACGTTTTATAAATTTGCTTTAAGAAATGCAATCTTCAAATAGCTCTTTTATTCTTACTCTAATCTCAAGAACAACAGCAAGATCAAAAGCATAGATTATCTTTACCTCTGAATTTTGATGTACTTCTATTTTGTATATGTAAATTATAAGGAATTTGGTGATGTTTTTTCTTTTAAATCTTTCAATCTTTTGAACAACAATTTGTAAGGCTTTTGTAGTATCTTTGCCACACTCTTGAACTTGTTGTTGTTGCTCTATGAATTGCACAAATACTCAAAAAAAGTAATTTGAATGAACTCTTCTTGGCATTCTAAAACCTAAATCAATATCTTTCTTTGTTTCTAGAAGAATAATAAGTACTTCAAGATTCTCTCAATGAAAGCACCAATATATCATAAAAAGAGAGTTTGCCTTAAAAAAACACTGAGGTTCTAATTGCTACTAATTACTCTACTATCTTATAATTTAAGAACATACAAAACACTCCATGAACAAGAAACTTTTGTAAACTTAGTTATCTTTAATATCAAAAAATTTCACCTTTCATTAAACACTTACAAAACAAAAATACGATAGAGCAAAAACTTCCTTGGAGATTCCTTATATCTCTTTTTTTAAGAAAATTACCGTTCTTTCAAAATCCTAAATTCTATTCTAAATCCTAAATCTTAAATCCCATTTTGAAATCCTAAATCTTGAATCCTAAATCTTATTCTTAAATCTTAAATTCTATTTTTTTTTTTTAATTTGGATTTTTTTTTTTAAAAGAAAAAAAATTAGATTAAAGATTCTAGAAGATTAATGCCATTTCACTTTAAGCCACCATCAACTTGTGGCTTCTTCTTTTTTAGAAAAAAATTATATATCAATCTATCAAAAATACAAATATATAAAAGGCATGGATATCACACATTATACTAATATTAAAAGAAATTTCTTATTTTTTTCCATAGGTAACAAGTGCCCTTGTCATCCAATATAATTTCCTAATACAAGCATTATAGGGCCAACCTTCTAAATATTCTCAATAAATTAATTAAAGATTTTTGGTGAATATTTCCTCTCCTTCTCTTCTATGTGCCACCATGGGGTTTCAAACTTGAGACCTCCTTGGTGCCATCTAAATACCTTATTATCTATCCAACTTTATAAACCTCCAATCTACTATTTGATGTCCAAAGCCTCATTTCTTTTTTCTATAAGCTTACTGCCTAGTTTTTTTTTTTTTTTAAATGTTCATTTTTTACAAACTATAATTTTTTTATGAAATTTTTCATATCTATTTATAGATATACTAAAAATATTTCTACTAAATTTTATATTAAATAGATATTTTAATAATAAATTATCCTACATCCTATTTTTTCTTTGTACAAATTTAATTTTTTTATTTTTAATAATTATAGTACTTCTTGCTGATAAGATTCACTCATTTATATATATATATATATATATATATATATATATATATATACTTCAAATTTATCTTTATTAATATTTATTCTAATTTAATAATTAAATAAATAAATATTTTTAAAAATATTTTTTTATTTAATAAAAAAATAAAAACTAAGAATTAATATATTTCACACTTTTTATCTAGTTTTTAAATATTCTGCACAAATATAATACAATAGCAATGTGGGGTTTTAAAAAAATTATAGAAATCTATAGCATTAGTTTTTTTTTTCAAACTTTCTTGTCTATTTGTATGGTTGGAAGATCAAGTCATTGAAGTCTCAAGTCGTAGGCACTTTAGTGAAGCAACATTATGTAGTTGCCAAACCTTCTTTCCATACTCTTGTATTAATGGCTTGTATCTAGATACTTTGTAGCGAGTTATACAGTAGTAATTGAGTGGAGCAAAATAAATATAGCAAAGCACAAGAATTTATTGCATTGGCAATTCTAAATTGGAGTGAAGATCAAAGAGAAGTTTTGATTTTTTGAAGAAATTACATTTTGATTTTTGTGTTATTATAATTGTTAATGTAAACTTTAACATTGTATTGACATGAATTATTCAATCCTTCTACATTTTATTGATTTAAAAATCTTTTAAGCTCACAATAATGGCACATTAGCAACTTACATCCAAATATTTTTTGTAAAATTTTTAAAGAATGAAATTAATATAGGATTATGTTATAATTAGGTTAAGATTGGACAAAATATTTAGATGAAAATAATTTCATTTGTAAATGAAAAAAATTCTTAGATAAATTTTATTAATAGAAGATAGAATATAAAATAAAATTTTAAAATATTTTAAAATAAAATCACATAAAAAAAATCTTTTAAATTTAAAATTCTTAATAGTTAATTGAAGTAGCTTGCATTATTTTAGTGAGTTATGTAAGTGTGAATTAAATTAGTTAAAAGATCTAGGTTATTTAGTGAAAAGTAAGAAGAATTTTTGTTAAATCGTTTTATAAGTTAATTAATAATTGTGACCTAGAATAAATTACCTAATCAAAGGGATTTATTTAGCTCACAATTAGAGAGTTATTTGAATTATTGGACATAAATCAAATGATAATCAAGAAGTATTAGATTAATTAGATAATTAAATTATTATGAATTAGAATAGACTTCTAATTAATAGAGGTTTATTTTAGTTCATAGTTTGGTCTAGGATTTGATAATAATTTGATTAAGATTTGATTAGAATTTTATTAAGATTTGATCTAATTTTTGATTAATATATTATTAAGATTTTATTAGGATTTGTTTTAGAACTTGATTATGATTTATTCAAGATTTTATTAAGATTTGGTTAGAATTTGATTAGAATTGGTTAAAGATTTTATTAGGATTTGTTAAGGATTAAATTAAAACTTGATTAATATTCAATGAAGATTTTTATTTTTAATATTTAAAAAATATATATATATATTTCTTTAGGATTTTTTTTATTATATATATTTCTTTAAGGTTAATTTATGATTTCATTATGTTTCTTTTATAATTACTTTAAGGCTCTTTTGGCATTTAATTAAAGATTTATTAGAATTTTTATAATTTAATTGGAGTTTTTTTTTAAGATTCTATTCGAATTATTAAGATCTTCTTGCTTTAAGTTCTACTTTATCTTCTACAACAAAGTACCTAGTGCATTCTCAAGCAAATTTCACAAAATACAACATTTGTTAGAATAGCTACTTTTGGCTTGTCTTAAAAGAGAGTCAAATCTTCACTTTGATATATATATATATATATATATATATATATATGTATGTATGTATGTATATATATGTGTGTATGTATGTATATGTATGTATGTATATATATGTATGTATGTATGTATGTATGTATATGTATGTATGTATATATATGTATGTATGTATGTATGTATGTATATTTTATTTTATTTTATTTTATTTTATGAGTAAGGCTTGTCATAACAAATCATAATATAAGTTTTTTTATTTTTATGGATTCCAATGCCATAATAAGGTAGTTGTAGGATTTGACAAGGCTTAAAATTAAGGTCATGATAATGTCATATTCATCTATTGATTTATCAATAATTGTTAATTGATTTGCAAGAGTTTTTATTTTATTGATATAAGCTATGAAATCATTACCTTCTTCCATTCTTATTGTTCAATTTTTTTCTTTGTTTATTGAATGCTTGCAAGGCTTTTGCTCTTATAAATTTTGCAAAGAGTCTTCTATACTTTTGTTGATTTATTGCAAGCAAAAATATGTGAAAAATTGATATCATTAATATTAATTACAATCAATCCAAAAGTTTTCTTTTTTACAAAGTTTATACTTCTTTTTTTTTCTTCATACTAGTATTGGTGCTTGAAAAGTCTTTACTTTCATCTACAATATCCCAAAGATCTAAAGATGTCAAAAGAATCTCCATTTTTTTCTTCCAATAGTAGAAATTTTCTCCTTTAAACTTTTCAATCATCTTCAAGTCCTCATTCTCACTTAAATCCATATCTAAGGAAGAGATATATCAAAGAATATCAACAAAAGAAGTCCTAAAAGCTTTCAAAATCAACAAGAAGGTGTTGTGGCATTTAAATCCTAAAATGAATTCAAAGACTTTCAATCTTAAAGCTTTTATCACCATGTGGTGTTGATCCTCCATTAATGTTTTTGTTAGTAAATTAGCAAGTACTTCTTTTTTTTGCACATTAGCTTTAACACCAAAATTCTAATTGAGCAAAGATTGCCTTTAACAAAAAAAAAAAAGCCAATTTTTTCTCCTTAAAAATAAGAAAATTCTAACATTTAACTTTTATGAAGGGATATTTTCAATATTTTTGTGAGTTTTTTGTTATAAAATTTTTGTAGCATGTCTTTCAATCATAGCAAATTTTGTTGTTTTAGATGTTAAATTCACTCTCTTTATTGACAAGAATAAATCAAAACACTAAAGATAATATAAGTACACAAAGAATAGATTAAACTTTACTATAACACAATTAAAATAAAAGTGTTTAAGTTCTTTTCTAAAAACATATTCTAATGCTTATGTCCTACTTCTCTCAATTCTAAATTTTTAAATTTTTAAAGCCAAAAAAAAAAAAAAAAAAAAAAAAACATGATTTTGACTTCAGTACAACTTTAACTTTTGCATGATTATTATTATTATTATTAATTAATTAATTTTAATTTTACTCCACCAGTTTGCACTACAAGTAGATTCCTATAGTATATACACATGTATATATGTATATATATATATATAGACACACAATATGCCCAATTAAGATCTATAATCTAATTAACATTGGTCATAGTAGAGTTATTGTAAGTGCTTCATAGAATATTCATGCCAGTACAAATACAAACAAACCAAGATGCAACGGCGTGTCTTGGATTCAAAAATGCTCCAGCTATCTGAAGAACAAGCTCAAACCCCGAATCTGAGAATTAGTGAAGCATGAAATGACTCCCACGCTTAGCTCGGTTAGTGTTTGCACAACGGATGAAAGTACATTGACAGTGCGTGAAGGGGCAGGAAGGGACGATGGAACGGGCGGTAGCGGGGCAGAGGACCCTGAAGCTGCCCGGGCTGATGGAATGTAATCTGCCCTTACCCGCGGCCTGATTGACCATGCCCACCCAGAGATGCTCCGAGCGACATTGTCACTCATCATCGTTTTTTTTTATTCTACCATTTTATGTAATTCGAAGTGGGCCAATTTGCCGCCTTGCAGAAGATTCGCTGTGAACGGGGTGACTGGCTAGCGTTCACGGAGCACAAATAATTCGCATTTCCGAGAGGTACAGTATCTTGCTGACTCAAGCTGACGAAGGATGCACCACAGTGTAAACTTTCGAGGACACTGTTGTTGTCTTCAATTCATGGTTTGCACCGTTCAAAGATTAGGTTATAGCCATTGTAGTCCATGTGGATCAGTTGGAAAGACAAGTAGAGCAGTTGGACAGAGAATTAAAAACCTAATTTGAATCCTACTTCGGTGGGTCTGCCCCGCAGCTACGAGCAGCCCAACGCCTTGCAGTGGATTAAAAGATTGCCGCAATCCTCTGGTGTACGGAGAGGCTGTGGAGGTGTGGGAGAAGAAGTCGAAAGTGTTCACCTTCAGTGCAGTGAGCGGTAGGCGAAGCAGGTTGAATCTTTGAAGAACGAGATCTACAATCTGGTGGGCTTGTACAGTGTGTTCCAAGGTGTGGTGTTCACGGCTGTGGCTCAGGAGAATGATCGCTTCACGAGCCGCAAGAGTTTTACATCCCAATTGTACTATCGTTGCTCGATCGTTTCGTCAGTTTCATTGGTGTTTCGAGAAAGCATCAGAAGATTCAGTATTTTGAGATTAAACTTGAGGAAGATCAAGGCTAGAAACAGGTTATTTTCTGAACTCAGAGCCCGTGACGATGTGTTCGCACAAACCTGTGATCCTGTTTCGGATGTTTAGAACAAGCCCATTTGAAATGAAATCTCAGTGTGTCGTGGTTTGTTTGGAATCAGAGAATCCTGTACAAGTCCGTGTTACACCCATATTATAAGCCTTGAACGTTCCCCAAAGAATCTAACGTCAGGTCGATGTCGGTCTCTCACAAAAGCTTCGTGGATATGTGGCCTCGTTGGATTTAGAGCGTCGAGGAAGTCTTCGTCGATCGAAATCCGAGAACATCGGATTTGCGGAGCTGCAAAAGGCAAGAAAAAGGGTACCGCCTAACGGAACTCCCCGGGCATCTACTTTGGCGCTGTGGCTTTGTTTGTATTCGCATTATTTCTCCCCTGTTCATTTTATTGGATGTTGTGCTCACACTAACTCATCACGACCGGCTCGACATCCACATCGAAGAGTCGAGCAAATTCTCTGAAGCTGAAGTTCGATAGATACTGGTACGTTTACGATAAACTTTGCCAGGTAGCTCGTATCCAGTGGCCTTTTCCAAAGCTTTATTTGGTTCAGATCCTGTGGAAAATGAGTGCATCTAATGCTATACTGATGCTTTAGGCTGAAATCCGACGGAGAGTGACTTTTCAATATGTACGCACCACACATGTATGCAGTAGTGCACCTATTCTATCGTGTGGGAAGCAAGTATCCCTTCGAGTGTAGAGAGAAAACAATCCACGGGTTTTAACACTTCTTGGGTTACGTGTTGATCTGAGATTCAGACATGGAACTGAAGATGGATGTGTTCAACGGAACCGAATTTGAGTTAGAACTGAAGGAGGAAAGGCCTCATGTAGAGCAGCCGAAAGCAAGGATTAAACCGAACGAAAAGTACTGTATGAGGCGAGATACATCTGATACCTATAGTGAGTACTTGGTGCTTCACAATCCGACGGGTACAATAAAAGTGACACCTGATGATATGGCTGAATACATGAGTGTAACAGTTAAATGCAGAATACCGGAGAAAGATTCCACTGCCCAACCACAACTTTATTGGGAAGGAGTTCGAAGAGACGCAAAGCACACAACATCCTCATCAAATATTTTTGCACGGGTGCTAAAATTCATTTCTCGCCAAAATCGCCACCCAGATCCGAGAACAGGTTTGAGTGCGTTGGCTATGTTAGAGCAGTACTTCTCTTCCGTGTCCGATATTGACTCATGTCCCTGCCGTTTTTTTATTCTTTATTTATATTTATATTTTTGTTTCCATGCATTAATCAGTTGATTGATTTTTCACATGCAGAGGGTACCGCGGTGGGTAATGGTGAACCCATCAGTGTTACCACTGATCCAGTGCCGTCAGGAGGTACGGGTGTGAAGTAGAGATTTGTGTCAGGCACAAGACCATGAAGTACTTGGGTTGTTACGACCATCTACCGTTGTTCCTAAAGAAGAATAGACCCTTATTCCAGATTTGCATAGTCAGTATGATACGATTGTTGATTGTTTATAACAGCTACCATTCTCAGAAGTGGCTATTCAGCATTACATATCCGGGAAGTTCGTCGATGGGAAAATTGGACGTCGCCTCGGCTGTGCGTATGGATTGATGATATTGTGATTTGTCGTGTCGTGTGAACTTCTGACACCTTTGTGCAAGACGTGTCTCGGTGTAGTGGTGCGATTGCAAGCATGCGTTTATTTTTTCATTTGTTTATGTTTGTTTCGTGGAACCTGGAGACATCTGCTTCCAAAATGTATCTTGCCACAGCCGTGTGAAGTACAAGTAAGAAGACCATAAAGATTGTCCGCACACTCTCTTTCTCTCTGCTGGTCTGACCTCTGTCGATGACAACATGACAATGGGAGGGAGTTCGACCAATGTCGACGCCACTGAGCAAGTGTGGAGTCGTGATGCAGTGCGTTGTATCTGCTGAGAGACTGTGTGAAAGCATGGTTGTGATGCACACGTGTAGTGGAAATTGAGTGTTAGCAATTTCCGAGTTTTGGTGCTGGAAGTCGGATTGGTCGACTTCGGCAGAGTTGCCATCCCTCTGCAATGTAGGCGGACAATTAACAGCAAGCAAGCGCATATAGCAGGATGTGTGTCCCATTTCTTGGTGCAACTTTGCTCTGAGTCTTTTGTGAATCTGAGTACTGTGTCAGAAGAAACTGGCCACAAACATTGTTTAGAGCATTATAGAGCTCCGAGGTACACAGCTCTTCTAGTTTATTTTTGCAACGATGGTAAGAGTTTGATGTCTATCAATGATTATATACATACTTGAAGCGGGTTTCAACTATATCTATTGTTCGGAGTGTAGCAACTGAGAGCGGACGTAGTTACAAATCTTTCAAAATGATGCATTGCATATTTTACAATTACTGTTCTGAGGCCCGTAATATATTTAGTATTAAATGAAATAAATATATCATTTATTTAATTACATTACTGAATTTATTTCATAGATAGTACGCAAGAGTCCATTATAGTTTATTAACTTCAAATGTGAGTTGACTGATATCAGTGTTTTCTAAATATGATTTAACCTATTGCAGCCGAATAGTAAATGCATCAAAAAAATCACTATTTGTTTCAAGAATCAATTAAATTAAAATACTGATTCATAATGAAATTGACAATTGTGGAATAGAGAATTATAAAGTTCTTATTCAGAATGAAACGATAGATTAAACGACTCATTTACTTACATTAGTAAACTTATTTAATAGACCGTATGCAGAACTTCAATACAGTTTATTAATTTTAAACGTGAGTAGACTGGAAGCAGTGTTTTATAAATATAAGTCAACCCACAGTAGCCCAATATTTAGTACATTATAAAACCGCTATTTTAAAATATAGAACTGAAAAATATCATAAAATGACAGTGAAAGAATTAGAGAATTTTAAGGTTTTTACTTATACAATGTAAGTATGTAAGTGAAGTATAAGTAAAAACCTTGTAATTCTTCAAATCCATGTCCGAATCTCGGATCAAGACGTAACCTAAGCAATGTCAAAAGCAGTGGATTGTTTTCTTTCTAGACACGAAAGAAAACTTGCTAACCCAACGACATATTGAGTGCACTGCTGCATAAAAATGTGGTGCGTACACATTGAAAGTTCACAATCCGTCGGATTTTCAGCCTAAGACATCACCAATGCATCAGATGCACTCATCCTCTACACAGGATCTGAAGCAAATAAAGCTTTGAAAAGGGTCACTGGATACAAGCGATTTGGCAAAGTTTATCGTAAACGTACCAGTATCTATCGTACTTCAGGTTCAGAGAGTGTAAATGGCTATTTGATTTCGGTGTCGAGCCGGTCGTGATGATTTAGTGCAAGCACAACATCCAATAAAATGAACTGGGGAGAAATAATGAGACTACAAGCAAAGCCACAGCGCCGAAGTAGGTGCCCCAGGCAGTTTCTTTAGGCTGTGTACCTACAGCTTTGAGCTTCGCAAATCTGAAGTTCTTGGCATCATCTAGAAGTTTTTTCTCGAAACGCTCTAGGGTCTACGAGGACACATATCCACGAAGCTTTTGTGAGAGACCGACTTCGACCTGACGTTAGGTCCTTTGAGGCACGTTCATGGCCTGTAATATGGATGTAACAGACTTAAACAGGATTCTCTACTTCCAAACAAAACACGGCACACCGAGATATTACTTGACGTGGACTTATTCAAAACAACAAAACAGGGTTGTTGGGCTGTCTGGGCACAACGTGAAGAGATCAAAAAGTACCTGTTTGTAGCTGAGATCACTGTTAATTCTTCCCTCGTGAAACTGAATCTTTTTAAGCTTCTCCCAAATACCAATGAAACTGACGAGAGAAGCGAGCAATGATAGCGTAATAGGGATTGCAACCTTGTAGCACGTGAGCCATTTTTCATTCCCCTGAGCCACAGCTGTGAACACCACACCTTGGAACACGCTGTAGAACCCTACCAGATTGTAAATCTCGTTCTTAAGAGATTCAATCTGCTTCGTCTTCCGCTCAATACTGGAGGCAAACACTTTCGACCTCTTCTCCCACTCTTCAAGAGCCTCTCTGTACACCGGAGGAGTGCGGTTATCTTTAATCCACATCAAGGTCTTTATGACCTTGTAGAAGCTAGGCAGTTCAGTCGACCCGGGCTGAACCTCTTGATATGCCGTTCTCTCCAATTTATCCACTTCCTCAGACAATTGATCTACATCAACAATCGCCTGCGACGGACCTGCAGGCGATTCTCCCTGCGCATGACCATTGCGCAACTCAAATGCCATGATCTAAGCCTTCAACAGTGCACACCGCAAGTTGGCGGTAAAAACCCTGTCTATTGAACTTCACACTGTCCTTCATCCTTTGTCTGCTTGATTCAGCAAAATGGTACGCCTTCCAGAAATCGGGATCTATGTGCACTCAGAGAATAGAGGTTTGTCGGAGAATCAGCTCAGAAACAAGGGGTCTAGATGCAAGTTGGCACGTGCCATGCTCAATGGGAGGCAAAATTATTCTTGGACTTTGTCCCGCAACCAGTGATCCCCGCCAGGCAAAATCCACCCAATTTCAAAATTTGCACTTCTATAGTAAGGGAGTGAGGCACTTTAAGACCGTTAGTACATTATAAAAAGACCATTCTAATAATCAAGCAAGGGATCTATAATATGAGGTCACATAAAAACCAAATGATTTCCTATTACACGCCAAAAGTCCACAGATTCATTTGTGGACTACTCCACCCACCTTTTCCGCTTGCCAAAATTGGCGAAGGACGAGCTGCCATTACTAAAACTATTAATGTATTTTGTAGTTTAGCGACGCTCGTCCCGCCCGATCATGCATGGAAGGATGCCCTGAGCCCTTCTGACAATCGGTAAATTGGTAGCATAAAAACAGGGAAGGGTCATGAAGTGGTTATGAGCATATTGAACACACACGTGATAATTGTTATGTCTGTAGCAGCATAATTAATTAAGAGTTACGTTGTCGCTACGGGCATCTCTGGGTGGGTTGACCAAGGCCTGACAAGTTGGGGCATCCGCCCGCTATGAGGAATCTCGGTTGTCCAATGTACAAAATACAAATGAACAAAATGACCAGACCCTTCTAATGCAGAATATTGGGAATTTTGTCCTACGTTTGTAATAAAGGACACAGTTTGATCTATGAGTTTTATATTATACTTAATATAGCACATAAATGAATGTTAATGAAAAATGTGATTAAAATCACTTAAAAAGAGGCAGTCCTGAAAGCCATCATTCATAGAACATGAAAAAGCAGTCTATTTCTTTTGAATTGTTTTTCTCCAGTTATAAGTTTCGAGAGAATTTTCCCCTGTGGTTGATAGTAAATAAATTACACCTGGTGCGTAATGGTCATCAACTATATACTATTTTTCTCTAGATGCATCTTTTTAACATTTTTTATTGTTGTTGCTGCTACCACTGTTAACAATGAATTTCCGAACAACCCACTTGTAGAAGTTGATAATAACAAAAAATCTTGAATATGGTGCCACATTTGAATAACTCTCTAAAATATAATAGCTAATTTCATATAAGTCACCATGGTATTTTGTTCATTAAATGAATTGCCTTGGGAACGAATTTTCAATATGTTGATAAACTGGGTCTGAATGATGTAGACGATTCACACCATATTGCCTCTATCAATAGGAAGAACATGTAGGGCCTGAGAATACCTTCTCAGACGAAACAATTAACTGCGGGCAGAACGAGTCCTGCCCAGAAAAAGATAGATTGAGATCGATACAACGTTGGGTAAGGAAAGAAGGCTCCCATCAAAAGAAAGAAGACCACAAGATCGTTGATCTTGGAGAAATGTATGTTTAATAAAAAGAACCATGGTGGTTTTGGCCCTTGAATTGCTCTTTTACAGCGGGACGCCCCGCTTTATGGCCCTGGCCCACCTAAGGATTGTCTTAGTGGCTCTATTACACTCGTTTATTCCTGCTGCTGCCGAGTATACCGATTCTCAAATGTGTCCAAGATGCTCCAAGCAACTTCGCCTCCCTTCGTTGTTTTTGATGCTACCACATGTACAGACTTTTGAGTGGGCCTACTTATCAAATTGCATCTCTATTCCATGTTAATGGGGTGGTTGGCCGACAACCTAGCATCCGCCTAGTGCAAATAATTCTCAATTCTTACAAGGCGTAGCTTATTGCAAACTCGAGCAGATGAACGGGCCTTTCAATGTAAAACATTGTTTTACTTGTCTTATATTAACTAATATAGGATACAGATTTCCTCACTTCCAAAGAACATGAAACGAGATTTCAATTTTATTGCACGCTGGAATTGCATACAAGGAGCACCCTTGCATTCAAACTGCATTACATTTAAAATTCATTATCTACTTGCAAGCGTCTTAGTTATCCTATATTCAAAGAGAAAAGTAGATGGACACTGTACTGTATTTCGATGAAATGTCTTTAGAAGGGCCTGGGGATGTAGGATACATGACAGTGTAAAAGGTCAGAGGTGAGAATTGTTCCCACCGTCTTGCAATGTGCACTGTTTAAGGGTTAGGTCATGGCGACTGGAATCGATGTTGGTCAGTTGCAGAGAAAAGTCGATGAGTTGCAAAGTAAAATCGAAACATATGAGTTGCAGAGAAAAGTCGATGTAGATCGGTTGCAGAGTGAAGTCGATAGGTTGCGTATTGATGTAGGTGCAGATCCGCGGCTGAGCGAAGTCGATGTAGATCAGTTGGAGAGAGAGGCAGAGAGAGCCACATCGAACGACGCACCGTTGAAAGAGCGCAACAACTACGAAAAGATCAAGGCGTTGCTGTGGATTAAAGATCAGCGGACTCCTCCGGTGTACAGAGAGGCTCTAGAAGAGTGGGATAAGAAGTCGATAGTGGTTGCCTCCAGTATTGAGCGGAAGACGAAGCAGGTTGAATCATTGAAGAACGAGATCTACAATCTGGTGGGCTTTTACAGCGTGTTCCAAGGTGTGGTCTTCACGGCTGTGGCTCAGGGGAATGAGCACTTCTTCACCTGCAGCAAGTGTTTTATCGCAATTGTACTATCAATACTTGCTTCCGTCGTCAGTTTCGTTGGTGTTTGGCAAAAGCATCAGAAAATTCAATATCTGGAGGATAAACTTGAGGAAGACCATGTCTACAAAAAGGTATTTTATTGAACTCACAGTCCGTCACGATGTGTTTAGACAGACCTACGACCGTGACTTGGTTGTTGTGACAAGTCCATTTGAGATGAAATCTCATTGCGTTGTGTTTTGTTGGGACCAAGATAATCCAGTCCAAGTTTGTGTTAAACTGATATTATAGGCCTTGAACATGCCTCAAGGGACCTGTAGGTCGAACTCGGTTTTTAACAACAGCTTCGTGGATATGTGTTCTCGTAGGAATTAGATAGTCGAGAAAGTCGACTTCGATCGGACTGCGAGAACTTCAGATTTGCGAATCTGTCAAACTGTCGCTCTCCAGGAAAGCGTAAAAAAACTACCGTCAGCGTTTTCATTAGCTCTGCGGCTTTGTTTGCGTTTGCTGCATTTTTCCCCTTTTCCCATTATTGGATATTGTGCAAGCACTAAATCATCACGAGCGGCTCGACAAAGGCATCGAAGAGACAAGCACATTTTCTGAATCTAAAATTCGACAGATACAAGTACCTTTACGATAAAGTGTGCCAGGTAGCACATACCTGTATTGTTTTCGAAGCTTTATTAGGTTCGAATACTCTGTAGATAATGATTGCATCAAATGCTACACTGATATCTTAGACTGAAATCCGACGGAGAGTGACCTTTCATTGTATATCCACCACACTTGTATGCAATAGTGCACCTAATCTGTCGTTACGGTAAACAAATATCCGTTAGTGTCAAGAGCGAAAATAATCCACGTCACTTAACAGTACATAGGGAACGTGTTGATCTGAAATTCAGAGATGAAGTTGAAAATGGATGTGATCAACAAAACCGAGTTTGAAATCGAATTAAGGGAGTCAAGGTATGGTGTAGAGCTGAAGAAAGCAGTTTTGAAGAAGAATCAAACTTTTGTTATGACGGGAAATTCGCGTGATACCTATAGTGAATACTTGGTGCTTCACATACCTACGGGTACAATAAAACTGACGTCTGACAGCTTGAGTTTATATAAGAGTGTTCAGATTATATACGGGCCACCAAAGACAAATCCATCTGCCCCTGCAACACTTTATTGGGATGGAGAACCAAGAAACCTACAGAGCGATCAAAATCTAATTACACTTCTTCGAAATTGGATGGCAAAGTTTTTTCGCCCAAGTCTCAAGCATGACGAAAGACCAGGTATGAATGCTTCAGCTTTGTTGAAGCATATTTTCTTTTCCATGTCTAGAACCGTAACAAGTCCTTGCAGTTCATTTTTAGGTCACATGCATTAATGAGTTCATTGTTTTTTCAGACGTAGAGGTCCCTGTGGAGGACAAAAGTGAACCCAGTAGTGCTATGCCTCATCCAGTGGGGCCGGGAAGCACAACGTAAAGTGGAGATTTGTGTCATGGACTAGACCATGAAGAACTTAGGTTGTGACGCCATTTACCATCGATCTTAATGAAGCAAGGAAACTTTTTGCAGATCTTGCATAGTCAATATGATGCGGTCACTGGTTATTTAGAACAGCATTGAGCATTATACTCTCAGAAGTGGCTAATGAGCATTTCATATCCTGGAAGTCCGTTGGTGAAGAAACTGACCAGTAGCGTCGGCTGTGTGTGTGTAGTCGATGGGTAGATGATGTTGTGGGTTGTCATCTTGTGAACTTCTGACACACTTGCGGAAGACGGTTGTTGTTGTATTGTTGCAATTGCAAGATTATGTTTATTTATTTATTGGTTCATCTACTTATGTTTGTTTTGTGGAACCTGAAACCGTCTGCTTCCAAAATGCATCGTTCTACACCCGTATGAACCACAATTTACAAAACAACAAACATTGTCCTCGCTCTCTTTCTGCTGGTCTATCCCATGTCGATCAGTCATAACAATGGTAGAGAGTTCGTCAAATGTCGACCACACTTAGCAAGTGTAGAATCTTCCATCTGCTCAGAGAATCTCTTTCATAGCATTGTCGTGATGCTCATCTGTAGACGGAACTGAGGATTCGCAGTTTCTGTGTTTTGGTGCTAGGCTTTGGGATCGATTCACTTCAGTAGGATTATCCCCCTGTTCCATGCAGGCCACCATAACTCAGCAAGCGCACACAGGAGACTGTGCATCCCGTTTCTTGGTGCGGCTCTTCCGTGTGTTAGTTACTGTTGGTAAGAACGTCGAAGAATTCCTAGACATGTAACTTTCTTCGAATAACATTACAACGGGGGCAAGAGTTAGATGTCCGACATTATTTATTAGAGAACTTGGTGCAGAATTTCAATCGAAACTTCACACGTAGTATAGGAAACGAGATCGCACCCAGATGGAAATAATGGAATACGGCTCCAGTGCATATTTAACTTCAATTTAATGTGTTTGTTAAGTTGTTTAGTTGATCAAAGGGCGTTTGGAAGAACCAATCCAATAGGAAGATTTGGACTTGTAAGATTTAAGCAATAGAAGATAGGTTGAAAATATTTGACCCACATAAAAATCAAACGTCGTAGAGTTTGGATTATAGTAGATTAGGTCATAAAAATCAAACGTCGTAGAGTTTGGATTATAGTAGATTAGGTCAAGCTAGTGAGTAGTTGCTAATAGAAAGACAACTAGCTATTAGTAATAAAAATAGTATAAATAACCACCTAAGTTAATGGTTGGTGGTACTAAGTACACAAGATTAGGACAATTGTTAATGTTGTTGTTTATTTTAGCATTCTATTTAAATAAATTGTGAATATAGACTACTTTACAAATTACTAATTTGTCTATTCTATTGTTTAATTTAAGTTAAGTCCTTATAGTCTTTATATTGAGCTTAAATTGTATGGATTTTGGATCAAGCTAGTAGGTGGTGTGAAATTCTTTTAAACAATTTTTTAACAACTTGTTAATTTCAATGCAAAATAATAATAATAATAATAATAATAATAATAAATAAAAATAATAATAAATAACAATAATAATAATTAAAATTAGAACATGAAAATAAATACTTGACAAGAGATATTACAATTCAATAATAATTTAAGATCAGCAAGCTTTCTTTAAATTAAAGTCAAGTCAAAAGAAAAAATTTAAACTTATGAAAGATTAAATTTATTTATATTTAAAGTATAAAATTTTATTTTTAAAGCTATTAAATATTAAGTCTTTTTTTTTCTTTTTATAATATTGTATATTATAAAATTAAATAGATATATTTATAAATTAATTATTTAATATATAATATATGAATTTAAATAAAAATTAAAAAATAATATATTTATATATAATTGAAGAAGAGAAAAAATAAACAAACAATAAATAACTATAAAATAGAGAAAAAAATTGAAATGACTATTGTTAATTGCAAAGAGGTTAAAGAATCTTAAACTTAGAATAAAATATAAGAAAGAAGTTAAAAAAACTAAAGATGGCTTTAATTTTGTTTCAAATATATACTATCTATAAAGATGTCAAGCACATGAATCTTGAAGAAAGAAAATCCTTAATACACCCTTGTATCACTGAAAGAAATTAAAAAGTCACTCAAAGATGATATATTATTGAACTAGAATGGCTATTACCAAAAACAAGAAAACTAGAAAGTCTTAAAATAAGACTAAGGACTAGAAAGGCATTAACAAGAGTGAAGAAGGCTTCACTCTTGCCTCCATATATACTTTTTAACTAAGATCAAAAAGGCGATATTCTATATGACTTCTAATATATGTTGACTTTGCTAGCCATATGTCTTAACTTGCAAGACAAGTTATGTATATATGCACCACATACTTAGCTTGTTCTACAAGCTCCTAACACGTGGTTAACTTGATGGCAAAGTTTTTAACCTACAAATATATTTAAAATCAAAACTATGTCTATGAAGCTTATAGAAAGCTTTTCTAGAAGACTTTATAAAATTAATATATATTTACCTGCTTCTACTTAATCATTTAAGTAACTATTGGAATAAATGTATATATTTGTGACAAAAGAAGATTTAAAAGAATCTTTTTAAAAATTATAAGGCTTATGGCTTAAGAGTCAAGTTGTAGGTTATTTTTAATATAATTTTGTAAAAGTAGGAAAATTATAAGACAAGTTTCAATAGCCACATGGCATAACTAGAAAAGTTTATACATCGAAGTAATATCTAAAAAATATCTTTAAAGCTTCTTTAGAAAGATACAATTTTTTTTAATCAGTTTTTGAATTTTTTTTAATAAGTTTTTGAATTTTTTTTATTTATATTTATTTTAATAACATAGATATATATTATATTATTTTTTCTTCTAATCAATAAGTTTTACAAAAAATAATTAAATTACTTCATAAATTAATGAAATTTGAGATCTGTTAAAGAATATTGACAATCAATTTTAATCTATATTCTATACAAAAATTATCAATAAGTCTTTTTAATTATTAATAATATCATTTATAAGATAAAAGACCATCTTATAATTTAATAATTATTAAGACCTTCATAAATATCTTTAAATAATATATTTCATATATTTTTTAATATATAATCTTCTTCTTATAATATTAATAAGTCTTAAGAGTCTCTTGTAAGATTGTGGTACTAAAGAAATTATATCTTATTTTTTATTTATTTATTATTTATTATTTAATTTTTATCTTATTTATTATTATCTTTTTTTGAAGATCTTTATCATAATTTTAATATTTCTTGAGTTAAAATAATATAATAGCTTCATCTAATAATTTTTTATATTAAAATTTTTAATATGAATTTATTAGCTATTAATTCTATATATTTCACATAATTTTTATAAGTGGATTTTTAAACTCATATTTTCTTAATTAAAAAATCAAATTATCAATGATTGATCTTAGATTTTGATAAACATAATTAATATAAAAAAAATATATTTTGACTCATTTGTAAGAATCTTAGATAGCTCCTTTGAACATTTATTAATATCATTTCCTCAATAATATACAAGATATTTCAATTTATTTTTGTAGTACTTTAAATCTAAAACTTTTTATACCTTAAAATTTTGGTGTGAATTCTATCAATGTATCTTAATTTATAGAATTATTAAAAATATAATTTTAATTTATTTAAATTATATATATATATATAATTTATTTTTTATTTAATTATTTATTAAAATTTGAATGAATTTATGAATTATAAAAATATTATTAGAAATAAATTCATCAAAATAAAGTCTTAGTAAGTGAAATAAGATGAGTCTATTCCAAGTATCCAAGACCCTTCTAATCCACAGCAACATAAAACTTCATAACAAGGTAGGACAAATTGGACTAGAACAAAACAGAATAGAATTAAATAGAATGACACATAGAAGATAAATCTAAGCAACCAAAATTAGAACACAATAGAACAAAACAGGAAGATATAAAATCCAATTGTATTAAGAGAAAGGGTCTAAAGCCATACTTGACTAGATACTCCAAAGGCCTTGGTTGGTCCTATTTATATTTTGTTCTATAACCCTGGACTTTCTAGAATGTTCTTAAATCATGGATTTCACTTAAATAACTACCTTAAAGTCTTTTTAGAAGGTTCTATGATAGGTGCCACCTAAATAATTACTTTAAACTCTTTACAAAATGTTTGACGATAGATCCTACTTGATCTACTAATCTAACCTCAATTCTAAAAACTTCCATGGTTCTAACTATCTATTCCTATATGTCAATAATACAAATATCTTATCTATACCCCATTACAATTAATCTCCTTTTACTAATGAAAAACATCCTTGTTTTGCTTATAATGGTATCTCCAAATTTCTTCTTTGCAATAGGTGAGGTTTTGTATAGGTTCCCATGTTGCATCATCGATAGAATAACCTTTCTAAAGAACTTTGTACTAAAGTTCTGGATGTCTACTGCTATGATGAAGGTAGTAATTCTCCAAAATGTTGTCCACTTTGTATTCTTGTTGATCATTAATTACAACTAGTAGTGGTGGTGATTGGTATTGATCCCGAAAGTGCTTTGGCTTGATATGAAATTCCTTTGGTTGCAAAACATGCAAGATTAGATGGACCCAAATATGTGGCAAAAGCTCAAGGTGGTATGCAACATCAAAAATTATTACAAAAATATGGAAAGATTCAAGCCATCGATGTCATATTATGTGCTTTCTTGCTCGAGAATGCACCGGGCGTCTGGCTGTAGAAGGTAGTATGGAGATTCGCTAATATTCAAGCAGTCTATTAGTTTTTGACTGTTGGAATATAAATAATTACAAGAATATACTATAAATCTATACGGATGTCCTTCGACTGCTCGCCGAAATCCTTTTTGTCCCAGTCGGTAGGTCTCTAGACGTTACAGAGAACCCCGAACAATCCAATCTGCTAATCTTCAATACTGCTTTATACTCACGACCTTGTATCCACTGACTGTCTTGTTAGATTAATCCAAAAATTTTCATTCACTCCGCAAGCTCAATCCTATAGACACCCTTTTAATTCTTTAATCAGAGACGTAACTTCAATTTCACAAAACAGTCAAGAGTAATCACATCCACTTCATTAAAATCCCAATTCACCAGTACAACACATCGACCTTTCAGCAATGATCGCCAGAAGTCTTTTCAAAATCCTATGAAAAAAAAAAATCCCAATTCTCTCCTTTTTCTCCCCGCAAAGCATGAAGCTAGCTCTCCGACCCTTAAAACCCTAATTCTCCCCTCTTTCATTTCTTAACCTATCTTCCCCTTTAACCCTGAGAAGATCCTATTCTCCCGCCTTGGACTCCCCAAATTGAAACAGTCGATGAAGCTTTCTCCCCCATTTTTACCTTTAAGAGATCATTTTACCGAAAAGACATTCCCGAAACAGAACAAAGGATTGAACACCCTGAAATGGAATCTGAGCCTCGTAATTGGACCGCATTGGATTGCCCGACCAAGTCAGGTCTCATATTGGATAAGAGGCCCGTAATAGGACTTAGATTAGAGGTCTTCTGAAATTGGATCCAATTGTCTCTTCGAACCAGGCTCACCTGTCGATGAATTGGTCCTTTCCCTTTCTGCTGACTCCCATTATTGGAATCGAACGGAGCATTTTGTTACTGATGAGTATGCCCTAGTTGACTGTAACGGGGTGACTCAATCTGGCCTCTCAGTATTTGCACTGGAATTGGTCGTTGCTTCCAATATTCGAGGTAACTGAACATTAATAAAAGTCCCTTTTCTTTATATTTTCACGGTATACTCATGTTACAACACGACATCCACTCCCTCTGAACCTGTGCATCTTCTGGTATGCACCAATTTATCCAATTGCTGTTTGATTTATAATATATTCTCTACGTCTTTGTCTAGTTCGTCTTCATCACCTTCATTATCCAAATCACTTTCATCTTCTTGCTGCGAAATCTCTATACCTTCATTAAGGTCTTCCATATTCATCCCCGCATGTCTTCATTTAAATATTTTTACTCGCTTCCCTGCAATTGGTATTTTTAATTTTGTACCATCTAACTCCCGTAATGAGTAAGTCGCATTATCATGAACAATTGTTACTACATATAGTCCAAACCAACATTTTGAAAACTTTCGTAAAGTGCTATATTGGTTGTCCAGACTACTATCATAAATAAGTACCCAGTCACCTTCTTCGATTGCTTTAGGTCTCAATCGATGTTGCTTATCGAATCGCACCTTGTTTTGTAACCTTGCTCTTTTTAACCTTTCCAATGCTATCTGCACATCTTCCGATCTTTGCTCTAATTGTCGAATCCTAATAGCCAGAAGTTCTTCTCTTGTCAATCCATCTTCCCATGGTAGAATATTCCAAGTAAGTACCCTTTCTTTAATCGACATAATTGGTTTTCGACCTGTCATAAGTTCTATTGGCATATATCCTGTCATCGAACTATGTGTTGTTCGATCAGTCCATAATGAAATGACAAAAGCCGTGGCCACTCTTTAACTTTTCCATTACAAGCTTTAACTAATGCTTTCACAATCGGTAGGTGACCACGTTCACTTTTTGCATTCCCTTCCGGATTATAAGCAGTAGTCAGAGATAGTTTAATTCCACATCTTTCAAAGAACTTACGAGCTTCTTGTGCATTTAATTCTCCACGATCTGCAATGATTTTTCCTATGCATCCGTAGCGGCAAATGACATCTTCAAGCAAAAACCTACAAATTCCCTCTGTAGATTTTGTCCTCAATGCTCTTCTTTCTACTTGATTTGATAAATCTTTGCGAGCTAAGACCAAATATCTCATCTGTCATAACCCAACTGGCATAATAACCAAATCAACAATCCATTTAAAATGAATAGCCAGAGGATACGTAGGATGAAGACCATCTCAATGTCGGATATTAGAATACGATTGACAGATTTTACATGACTCTACAAATGAGAGCACATCTCGATACATATTTTTCTACCAATATCGTTCCTTGTGTTTAACAAAAGTAGCACAAATTTCTCTATGCCCTGCCCATAAATTATTATGAAACTCGTTTAATAATTTTAGTTTTTCTTCCTTTTTGCCTATCACTCGTTGTGGCACCCCAATTCCTTTCTTCGATCTCTTCCACAAGAATCCATCTCGAAGCAAAAATCCATATGCTTTTTTTCTTATTTTTTTGAATTTTTCTGTAGACCAATTTCCCTACTTAGTCAAGGTATTCAAGTAATGACCAATATCCAATAATTCTCCTTCATAAGATTCTTCAAGAAATAGCTTTTCTTCTCTATTGAGATTTGATATTGAATAGAATTTCAATCCGACGTCATCAATGTCTTCAACTATTTTGTCCTCCCTCTCGTATCTTGCTCGAGATAGCATGTCTGCTACTAAATTGTCCTTCCTAGTAACATGCTTAAATTTCGGATTTAGTGACTTAATATAAGCAATCCATCTGAACATTGCAATATCTAGCGTTGAACAGTTAGTAATCATTCCGAGCAATAGCAAGCAATCTGTTTCAATTACTACTACTGCCCCAATCAAATAGTCCTTTTCAACTTTCATAGCCGAAACAACTCTCCAAAGTTCTCTTTTGACTTACGAATATGCACGCTAATAAATACTTAAAACTTTAGTTCCAAATCGAACTGCAAATCTATTTCCACTTGAATCATCTTGATCCACAGCCCATCCAATGGCAATTGGACTAGCGTCCATAGTAAGAATCATTGGTCTATTGTACTTATAATCAACCTTCCTCAATATTGGAGGTGATATCAATAATTTCTTCAATCTTTGCATTTCTTGAATATGCCTTTCTTCCCATATAAATTGGTAGCCCTTGCGT
The DNA here is from genome assembly GCF_059467195.1 of Physcomitrium patens. NCBI lineage: Eukaryota > Viridiplantae > Streptophyta > Bryopsida > Funariales > Funariaceae > Physcomitrium > Physcomitrium patens. The sequence continues at coordinate 9,508,723 of NC_143432.1, forward strand.
AACAGTTCATATAATGGATCTGCTATGTGAGCATAATGAGGGATCCAGATTCGATAAAATATACATGCACCTAAAAACCTGCGAACCTCTGTTAAAGAATCACAATCCTCTTTCATCCTTCCAATTGCATCAACTTTGGTCGGATCTGGTTTTCTTCCGTAAGATCCACATAAATGTCCAACAATCACAACCTCTTGTACTCCAAATACAGACTTCATATCCAATAATGTAAGATGAACTTCTCCAAGTCGAGTTAAAATCTTTTCACAATCTTGTATATGATCAACAACATATCTGCGACACCCTCTCTTATCTAAAGTTTCATCCTTGTCTCCTTCTCTGCAACCTTTTATAGAAACATCATCCAGAAAAGGCATAATCTTCTTCGAAATAAAATATCTCAATACCTTATTCATCCCATTCATCATATGCACAATTGAGTTGGTCGCGCCTTGAGGAAGACTATACATTCTAACCAATCCAAGTCGTGTCCTCATTGTTGTCATATCTCTACTTCCTTCGGCAAGTTAAAATTGATCATAACTTTAATACAAGTCACTCATTGAATAGATCGCCCTTCCAGCAAACGCCTCAGTAAATTCATCCACAATAGGACCAATTCCTGCATTCTTGACAGTTACTGCATTCACCGGTTGCATATCTTCAATAAACCGTAGTGACCCATTCTTCTTAGGTACCGTAAATCATTGACTAGAATACGGCAAAAATGAGGGTTCCAATATTTTCATCTTCATCTTTTCTTTTAATAGTTCCACCAATTTAGGTAAATGTGCCCTCGGTACTAAAATCGGTCTTAGATTCCAAGGTACATGCGATACAGTGAAGATAACCATAGGTGTTATAATATTCGAATCTACACACCCAATTTCATAAGATTTAAAGGCAAACGATCTACTTTATTTAGCCAACATCTTTTTGAAGCAAGTAATTTCCTCCGGCAATAAAGAACCATCAGAACCAATCTTCAATTCTTCAAAAGTCTCTTTAGTAAACTGATGTCCAATTCTCATTGGATTTCTTAAACTTGCTTCTTTAGATGCTTCTCCCATTTGTTCCTTAGAATCTTTTGGTAATGTTCTGGCAATAGGCTTTACTTTCTTATCTGTCGTTTTATATCTCGTCTCTACACTGACTTTTGGTGCTTGAAAAGATTCAAGTATGGTATAAACCTCTCTTGAATGAATCTCAACAATCTTATCATTATCTCCTAACCCAATAGATGTAATCAATTCCAATGAATCTTTCAATCCATTTTCTTCATAAACACCTAAAATCCTCTCATCATCTTGTAATGTACCTAACTTGCGTAATTCTCTTTCAATATTATATAATCTTTTTCTTTCTTTTCTTTTAAAATCATCAACTTTCTTATACATAATATTTCCATTCTCCAAAATATCAATAAAACTCGCATCAAAAGTACCTTTATCTTGCGAGAGTACCTCCTCTTTTGTACTTCCATAATCTCACTTTACAGTGGTACCTCTCTAAAATCCTTGAATCCTTCAACAATCTTTGGCAATCGTTTCTCCCTCAACCTATCTCGATTCCGTTCATGGTTTCGAGGTACTGTTAGAAATTGTACAGCTTTCCTCCCATCTTCGCTCCGTACCCTTGCATAAGCAGAACCATCGTCAAGTACTTTTGTTTCCATCCGTATTGCCGTAATATAAGGTTGTCCTAAAATCAACGAATAAGACGTATCTTGAACAAAGAAATGTTGCTCCGTCGCAACATCCTCAATCCAAATTTTGACATCTAAACAAGTTCCATATAATTCGCCCTGTGTGTTATTAGCTGCTCATATTGTCCATCCATGTTCCATATCAATTGGCCATTTTTGCTTCTTATAAAGATCTTTAGACATAAGATTTATTTAAGAACCATGGTCGACTAAAGCAACAATTGGTTCTTCTATATCTCCTACTTTCACTAATACCTCAGTAGTTACCCTTGCCCAATGCTTTCGAGTATAATGGCTCAAAGTTTTCATTTCTTTATCACTATAATCTTCGAAATGTACTCGTTGATTATACCCATTCTTTTCATTTGTTAGTTGCTTGTAACCAATATCAACCTCTTCTTCATCTTTATATACTTTTGCATCAATAACATGACTCATTCCAATTTCGCCCATTAATTGCCTCTTTCGCTTAATGCTGTCAATGATAACATCATGAAACTCCTTCTTTGCAATTTTCAAAACTTCTTTCAATGTGAATTCTACCTTAGCATTTAATATACGTTCTTTCAACACCCCTTTCAAATTTATTGCCGCTTCAATGTCAGAAAGTAGCTTATTAGCAATTGATTTGCCCTTATCTTTTGTCTCCCTTGTTTTTTCTTCAAATGATGCTGAGATATCCTTTATAGGCAATTCTTGTGAAGCTGCCTCCCGAGCCTTGTCTCCTCGAGTTTGCCTCTTAGAAGAATTTCCTTCTCTCGTATCATCAAAATTTCCTTGTCTCTTTTCTTCCATCAAAGCTTCATGTTGGCTCTTAGCAATATATGCATGAACTGAAAGAGACTCAACAGGATCCTCCCAACCTATTGTACCTCGTATTGTAGCTGTAGTCCTCAATAACGCTTCTCGAGGTAATTTCCCTTCTTGCATTGTAGAAATGGCAGAAGCCCAAAACTCACTAGTTTTCGTACTTCCACCAAGGTCATCATCTACTCTAGTACCATAACTTGCACTTTCTCGTGCTGCTGTTTTATGCTCTTTTAAGTAATCTTGAACCAATGCTCTCATTCTTCCCTTGCCAAAATTGGTTTGAAGAAGATCCTCCCTATCTTTTAATACTATCTTTCCATCTTTTCAGCAAATAATTCCTTGTCGTATCATATTATTAAATTCATTGCAATCTTTCCTAGTATGTGAAGCATCATCACACCAAATGCATCTTTGTACATATCCTTATTTTGAAACATTCTTCAAATTGTTTGTAGAAGTATTCTCTTCAAGTCTTGCCAATTTGATTTGAAGATCTCGCATTCCTCGTATAATTTCTTCCATCCCCATATCTGCTTTCTTTGATAAGGATGTCGAAGGTTGAACTATAGGCATTGTTGGTGGTATTGTACATATTAGAGCTTTGGATGCTTGTACTGTTTTCGGAATATTACTCCTATCCTTCCTCTTTTCTCTTTTTGTAAGCAATCCCACCGCATCTTCAACGTTCTTCCACTTTGTTGTCAATCCTTCATCTTCTTCTTTGTCTTCAAGAAGGAGTTCTAATTTCCCTTACAATTCTCCATCAACAGCTTAAAGAAATAGATCAACTTTGTTCGGCTCCAATGTCAATTTTTCTACCTTTGATAATTGAGAGTACTGCCTCTTAAATTCCCTTAGTAGCTCTGTTGCTTACAAATTCTTGTTAGGCCGTTCAATCCATTCCAGAAACAGCTTCTTAGTAACGCGATCAGCATTTTCCAAGAAATATTCGTCTTTCAATGCATGTGAAAAAATCTCCCATGAATTCCCATAACAATCCGTAATCGTTGTAATATGGTCTCTTATCTTTGGTATCGTGGCAAGTTCAAATAATTCAACCATTTTCTTCTCAGAAACCCGATTTAATTCCATTTCACAAACATAACATCTTAAATACCTTGAAATATTCCTTCCATCAAATTAATCAATTTTATTGACCACTGCTTGCAATGCTTTGGTTGCTAAAACTTCCTTTCGATCAATGCTTTGTTCTTGCTGCATTGATAATGAGAAGGCTTGAAACATACTAGCAATAGATGGATCCATGTGCATACCTTGTCCTTTAGAAGAACCCCCACTAGAAACTCCTCCCAAAGATTCTTCAAAATTTTTATTTTCGTTCTCCATAAAAATAAAAATAAAATCAAACGAAATCCAATACCTTCCACCTCAAGCTTTTACGTCAAGTTCACCACATATGTTGTATTACGTGCTTTTTTGCTCGAGAACGCGTCGGGCGTCTGGCTGTAGAAGGTAGCATGGAAATTCACTAATATTCAAGCAGTGTATTGGTTTTTTACTGTTGGAATATAAATGACTACAAGAATATATCATAAATCTATACGGATGTCCTTCAACTGCTCACCAAAATCTTTTTTGTCCCAGCCGGTAGGTCTCTAGATGTTACAAAGAATCCTAAACAACCCAATCTGCTAATCTCCGATATTGCTTTATACTCATGACCTTGTATCCACTGACTGTCTTGTTAGATTAAACCAAAAATTTTCATTCACTCCACATACTCAATCCTATAGACACCCTTTTAATTCTTCAATCACAGATGTAACTTTGATTTCACAAAACAGTCAAGAGTAATCACACCTACTTCATTAAAACCTCGATTCACCAGTACAACACATCGACCTTTCAGCATTGATTGCCAGAAGTCTTCTCAAAATCCTATGAAGAAAAAAAAAAACTCCAATTCCCTCCTTTTTTCTCCCCCGAAGCATGAAGCTAGCTCTTCGACCCTTAAAATCCTAATTCTCCCCTCTTTCATTTCTTAACCTATCCTCTCCTTTAACCCTGAGAAGATCCTATTCTCCAACCTTGGACTCCCGAATTGGAACAGCCGACGGAGCTTTCTCCCCCATTTTTATCTCTAAGAGATCTTTTTACCGAAAGGATGTTCCTGGAATGGCACAAAGGACGGAACAGCCTGAAATGGAATCGGAGCCCCGTAATTGGACCGCATTGGGTTGTCCGACCAAGTCAGGTCTCGTATTGGATAAGAAGCCCGTAATAAGACCTAGATTAGAGGTCTTCTGAAATTGGATCCAATTGGCTCTTCGAACCAGGCTCATCCGTCGTTGAATTGGTCCTTTTCCTTTCTGCTGACTTCCATTATTGGAATCGAATGGAGCATTTCGTTACTGATGAGTATGCCTCGGCTGACTGTAACGGGGTGACTGAACCTGACCTCTCAGTATTTGCACTAGAATTGATCGTTGCTCCCAATATTCAAAGTAACTAAACATTAAAAAAGTCCCCTTTCTTTATATTTTCATGGTATACTCATGTTACAACACGGCACTGAGGTGTTAGTTTATGGATTTGGGTGGATGTAACAAGTGGCAAGTTAGCAATGAAGAATAACACTTAGTCACCCTTTCGAAAGGTCTTGTATTATGAATGGTTATCTGCATACAACTTTTCTCAATTTTATGCAATAATGAGGTAGTGTTGTACCTCTTGTAAGGTCATTATAAGCTGTTGTATAAATTCTTCTATTGTCAAGTTGTTGGTCTTGATGGAAGAATGGAGAATTATTGACATAATCAAATATTGATTCTTATTAAGGAAAAATGGTGAATGATTGGTACTTGTTTGAATACTATCATTGTAAACAAATTCTAAGGACATCAATTATTGATTCTAATCATTATAATGAACCACTACAAATGCTTGCAATATATCCTCTAAGGTTTGATTTGCATGCTTTGTTTTTCCATTTGTTTAAAGTTAGAAGGTTGTAAACATGAAAGTCGTATACCACGTAGTTTGAATAAGACTTGTCAAATTTTTTCCATAAAGCATAGATTCTGATCTGAAACAATGACACGAGGTAATCTATAGTGATGAAAGATGGTATCAAAGAAGACTTGTATAAGAATTGAGGCATCAACATGCAAGCACACCAAGGCTAAATGAAGTTGCTTCAAGAGTCAATCCACAAAGACGACAACCGTGGTATGATTCTGAGATGTCTATGGCAAACACATAATGAGATCCATAGTCATTGAGTTTCAACGTATTGTACATAATAGAATTGGCTACAATAGTCTAGCAAATACTATATTGCATGCTATATTATGTTGATATGACTTGCAAGAGCATACAAAGGCTCAAACATCACAATCCAAACTTGTCCAAAACCATGTCTTTGAGGTCTATTCTAGAATCTTTTCTTGTCCTTAATATCTAGATATTGAGATGTCATATTCATCTTAAAGTATGTGCATCTAGAATATACCATTGTTGGATATATAAATTTACTTCTTGAAATAGAGTAAGTCAGTACTAAGACTATAATCTTGATATTATATATCATCCACCTTCACTCGATTACTAACCATCTTGAATTAAATGTCTTTATGCATAGCTTCCTTCCATTCTACCTCTTTAATTAGATTTGAAATGATACTACTAATAGTAGCCATTTCTATCTTGTCTTTTGATTTGTCCTTTAAATTTGGTCTCTATGATAAGCTATCTAATACAATATGTTATTGTCCTTGCTTGTACTTAGGCTGAATATCAAAAAGCTCTAATAGTTCTTTTCAATGATAATATTATGATTTCATATTTTTTAGATGCAAATTGTGTAATAAGAATTGATGGTCAGTCTGAACAACGACTAGCATCTCCAACAAATAGTGTTAGTACATCTTTGTAGCATGTACAATTGCTAATTGCTCTCGATCACATGTAAAGTAATTTTGCTTTGTGCTTCTGAGCTTGCATAATTCATATGCCATAATTGAAGGCTCCTACTAAAGTCTTGTTGAAAGACCATTCCAATAACAAAGTCAAAAGCATCAATGTCAAGCATATTAAGAAGATTAGGATAATATGGTTGTAATAATAAAGGAGTAATGAGTGCCTACTTCAACTTATTAAAGGCATTTTACTACTCCAATTTCTATTCAAATAAAGCACTCTTCTCCAATAGGTTTGTGAATGACGTAGTAATGTAAGCAAATCACTAAACAAATGGCAATAATATTCAACAAGGTCTAAAAATGAGCAGACTTTGAAAGCATCCTCAGCGGTTGGTCAATCTTCTAGTGCTTTCACCTTATCGTGCTCCATATGCACATCTTTGGAGGACACTACATGTTCCAAAAATGTGACTTTCGACTTCTAAAGTTCATATTTTGATTTCTTGCAATAAAAATGATTATCTTGTAGCTGGTACAATACTTTTCATAAGTGTTGTTTATGCTCTTGAAGGCTTTTATTATATATGAGGATATCATCAATGAAGATGTCTACATACTTATCCAAAAGGTTCTAAAATAATATGTTTATGTGACCTATGAAAGAGGCTAGAGCATTGGTGAAGTCAAAAGGTAAAATTAGCCAATTAAAATGTCCATAGCATGTACAAAATGCCATCTTTTCAAAATCCTTTCTTACAATATGTATTTGCCAATAATCACTTCAAACATCTAATTTACTAGAGATGGTCGCACCTCAAAGTTGGTTAAAAAGATCATCCATGCATAGAAATAGATATGTATTTTTAATAGTCTATTTATTAAGGCCTCAATAGTCGATCCAAAGGTGAAGTCCACCATCCTTTTTACATACAAAGAGTGCATGTACTCCCCATGGTGATGTGTTTTTTTAAATGAGGCCTTTCTCTAAGAATTCATCTAATATATTTTGTAGTTCTTGAAGTTCTTTTGGTATTAGGCAATAAATTTGTTGACTTGCTGGTTTGGCTATATTATCTTAAACCTCTCTCTTAAGACATAGGCATCAGTCAACCTCAAAGTTTCTTCTTCACATGTCTCATTCAATATGTCCTCTCGGTCATCTATAAGGTATATACTTCCTTTCTTGATTGCCTTAGTTTTAATTCAAAGTTGGTTGATAATTTCAATTGAGATGAAATTTTTTGTAGAGCCATAATCTACAAGCACTCAACATGGTTGTCTTCTTAATAGTCATGCTAGATGTACCAATTGATTTTTTTTATAGTTATACAAGGCCATGCCATTTGCCTTTGAAAGACACTAGCTATCCGCAATATTGGCCTTCAATACTTTTACTAGGAAGCCTCATTTTTTTTGCTCTGTTTCATTGTTGACTTGATGAGTTTTGAGACTATAAACTTGTCTTATTTTGTTGATGCTTCAATTTTGATGTTTTGAACAACCTCCATATCTCATGGCTAGGCTTTCGACAATATAAACATAATCCCTTTTGCACCAATATTTGTCGTCTTTATAATATCAATGATCTATGTAGGGCATTAATCTCTATTAATGTTGGTTATTGTGCCATATTTTTAGATAGTAGCATATGAATTTGTGCTATAGATAATACTCTATGATTTATGAAATTTATAATATTGTCTCTCTTTGCAATCCGAATTACCTCTTTGAATGTTTGTGGATCTCTTAGCTCCACTTTTTACTAGATTCCAAGTTTCAAACCTTGTAGGAATTGATTCATCATCTTTGCCTCTAAAATATTGTCAATTTGGAGATATACAGACTTAGATTGACAAACATAATCTTGCACCAATCTAGATTGTATAAAATTTTCCAATTGATTATATACTATCTTCTTTGCATTGATGGACCAAAATTGATTCCTAAACTTGGTCTCAAATTCCTCTCAATTACAAAATCCACCTTAAATTCCATAGCTTTGAACTCAATGTTGCCACTAAATAGTTGCCGCATCTCTCAAATAGTTGGCTACATATATAATTCCTTCAATGGTATTTGTTCCAAATAGTTCAAAGTATTGTCATATATTAAAAAGCCATTGACATGTATCTTCTTGTCTTAAAGTCCGAGAGTATGTACTAGGCTTACTCAATTTTAGCCTAGCAGATATTGACTCCCTTATCCTTGAGGCTTCTATTTATCCTTGCAAACTAGCTATCTAGCCTAAGAGGTGTTGTATTTGACCCTTCATCTGAGATTGCTCTGCCATATCTTCCATGCTATAATTTCTCCATTAGACTCCACTATTATAATATCTTTTCACCTCAAGATTGACTTATTAAGAGTAGCTTGTGGTAGCCTCAAGATAATATCGAGTGTGACAACAATAATTAACTTTGGACTAGATGATGACTATTGACATGCTATGAAAAGAAAAGAGTCTAATACGTACTTTGATACCAATAAAACAAGACCTGTCTATCTCAAGTATCTAAGACCCTTCTAATTGATATCAACATAAAACCTCATGACAAGGTAGGACAAAGTGGACTAGAACAAAATTGAATAGAATTAAACAAAATGGCACACAATAGACAAAATTGAGCAACTGAAATTAGTACAAAATTGAACAAAATAGGAAGATACAAAATCTAATTGTATTAAGAGAAAGGATCCAAAGCCATATCTGATCACATGCCTTAAAAGGCCCTGGCCAATCCTATTTATACTTTGTTCTATTACCCTCGACTTTCTAGAATGTTCCTAAGTGGTAGATCCTATTTAGATAATCACTTTAAATTTCTTCTAGAAGATTCTATGATAGACCTCATCTAAATAATTGTCTTAAGTTTTTTTTAGAAGGCTCTATGGTGGATCTTACTTAAATAAATTCTTTCTAAAATATTCTATTGTGGATCCTACATGGTCCACTTATCTGATCTCAATTCTAGAAAGTTCCAACGTTCTTACTATCTATTTTTATATATCAATAATATAAATATCTTATTTATACCCTGTTATAGTAAGTCTTGGAGATAACTACCATAGTTTATTTAGTATTTTTTTTAATTATAAAAATTAATATTTAATCATTGAGACCAATATCTACATTGGCCTTTTATTTATGCGTATTATTTATTCAAAAGTTATAAATATTTGTTGATAAGAAAAAAAACTTTAAAAAAAATATCATATCTTTTTAATTTTTATATAGAAAATAAAATTTTTAGTTGATTTAAATTGATTTCATTACTATAAAAATTAAAAAGAAACAAATTTATTGAAATTAATATTATAATTATAAAAATAATATAAGAATTTTAAAATTTTATTTAGAAATTTTAAGAATTTTTAAGAGTATATTTTTAAAACTATTAAAATGATTTGACTACCTTAGATGGATATTATAAAAACTTTGAATAAGATTTAAAGATCTTACAAGGTTCATAGAGTAATTGAGTATTTTTAATTATATATTTTTACAAAGTTTGTAAGTTAATTAGATATTTTTAAATTTGAAATTTTTATGAGATTGATAGATTAATTAAGTATCAAGAGGTAAGTTTTATCCTCACATTTTGGAGCATTTGTCAAGCGATCGTGCTCCTAATCATGTGTATAAATGTAAAGTGCTTCTATTTGTTATTGACCTTCTTTCTTAGACTTATTGAATAAAAATTGTACACTTTTTTTGATGAAATGTAAATCTTTTATATCTCTCTTTTTTTGTAAAGATTTTGTAAAGATTTTGTAAATAATCTTCAAATTTAATAAAAAAATCAATTTTAGAGACAATCATTAAAAAAAGGTCTTGGATTTCACTCAACTAGGTGCTATAAATTTTGGATTTGAATTTGAATTTTTTTTCAAAGATTTCTTAAATTTTTGATTTTTATAAAAGATAAGACTTTGTTTATATTAAATTAAAACAATAATTCGGTAAATTTTTAAATGCACAAAAGTCAGCTATCTAAAAAATTTGGACTATTCAAATTTGAAAAGACATTTCTAAGTAGATTCTTACTTTAAAACTAGTTGATTGTAGAATTTATAATTATAAATATTATAAATCTAAAATTATAGAATTTTTTTAAAATTATATTTAGAATATATTAGAATTTAAGAAAAACTTTAAAATGAATTGATGTTAGATGCATATTAATTTTAATCAGTTTGCTTAAAAGGCAAAATATTTATGATTTGTATACTAGATTGCAATAGAAATTTCTATTGATGAAAGAATATAATATTTTAATCCTAAATATAAATATATTATTCATTTTAAAATTAATTTTATTTCTAAAATTATTTTGGAGTAGAAAGAAATTGTTGTCTTCAAACAAAGCAATATCATAGTTATTAAATTCTATCTCTTACATCATTTATGTTGATGTTTTTTAATTCATTTTATTTTAAATTTTAAATTTAACATAAATTAAAATTAAAATTTAACATAAATTAAAATTAAAATTTAACATAAATTAAAATTAAAATTTTAATCTATTATTATTTAATTTTAATTTTATTATATAATTTTTATATAATTTTTTATTTTTAAAATTATTTTTTACTATTAAAATTTATTTTTACATTCATGTTAACTTTTAAATATTAATATAAGTAAAAAAATTAATGAAAAAAACACAACTTGAACAAATAAAAAGATTTCAAACCTTAATTTATAAAATTTATTCAAAATTTTACTCAAAAAATATATAAGTATGATTTGGAAAAATTAATTGGATTTCAAATCTTAACTCTAATATTAAAGTTTTGAAGATTTCTACAATAAGTGAAGCTCTATCTAAGGTTGCATCTTTTTCAATACTTTGATGGATTTACTCAAGTTGGATTCACAAGTGCAGTTCAATTTGAGAGTACTCTCTCTTACTTTGTATCTTTGATGGAAAAAGATTCATGATTCTTTTATGATTTGAATTTATTTTTAGAAGTGTTTACAACCATGCAAGTTACTAAATCGACTCACAAGTTATTTTAGAACAAAAGAATACAAGAGTAGTATTAATTAACAATCATTAATTGAAGAAGAGTATAAAAGATGCTAAATAAAATAAAATAGAGTTGATAGATTAATTTTAGTTATGTATAGGAATTTTAGCAAATTTTTTTAATTTTTAGAAGGTATTTTAAAGTCATCAAATTAGCATATTTTTAATATCTTAAAAACCTCTAAAAAGAAACCAAAATAATCAAAATTCTAATATATCTAGATCCAATTACTATAAAATATATAATATATGAATTAATATATAATAGATATTATATGAAGGCCATACATAATATGAGATTTTTTTAATATAAGATTGTGATTGCTCATTTTACTTATTCCAAATTAATCTAATGGAAATAAATCCGTATAGGGGAATTCGAACACGGAGAATGACTAGTTGCTTAAGCGTTCACGTTAGGATCATACAATCAATTACCTCCTGAATGTATCATCTCTATTTTCAATATCTGAACACACAAGGAAACTATAATCTCCTCCTTCACCTTATCGGTCTCTTCCTTACAGCAATTTAGTCATATCAATAATTACTATTTCCACTAATATATTTACCTTCATAATCTCCAACTGTAATACTGCGCCCTCACAGCTTTCAGCAGACAATTACTCTCATTCCAATCACTGAAATTCTTCACACAGAACTGCCATTCACATTACGGTGTTTCACACAAATACAAACTCATTCTCTCTACTGAACTACAATCAGATTTCAGCATTCAATCTTTCTTCTTCTCAAATAATATCAATCACATTTCTATTCCATAATTCACTTCACAATATTCAGAAACTCTCAATGCTCTTATTCAAAGAAAATAACAAATAAAAGAAAAGAGGTAGCACCAAGCTTATCCCAGCTCAAAACTATCATAGCGATGGCACCCTAATTAACTTCTACAACTCCTATATACTTTCCCCTGATTCTCCAGATTTCAACTGTAATTCTGTAATTAACCACTTTTAATAACTAAATCACTCATCCGTCCTCCTAAATTTCCTATTATATGGACTATTAATATATTTTACTAATATCTTTCAAAAACAAATTAATATCTATTCTACAAAGATATTATAGAATACAAAGATAATAGAAATATAAAAAAAATATAATCAAATTATTAGTTAAATATGATTTATATAAGATTGAGTAATTTATAAAAAAATACAAATACAATATAATTTATGTAGCATAAAAAATATAATATAGTAAGAAGATAGTATTTCTATGGATACCATATTATATCTAGTATATGATATATAATAGTACAATATTTAACAGTATAATATATGTATATCTAGATATCTTTTAGGTATTAGACACCAAAAGTAGTAACTTGTGAATCACCAAATCAATTCATATATTATTTAAGGACAATAGAGTGCAATAGGGATATCAATTATTAAATATGAATTATAGAGAAGTAAAAAAAAATTCTAAAAAAAATAAAATAGCATTAGTACATAAATTGAAGTAATGTATAAAAGCGTTTTGTAAGCTACCAATACGTGGTTAATTTGTTGACCAAATTTTTAACCTACCAATCAACTACAAATACATATAAAGTTAAAACAGTATCTAGCAAGCTTTTTTAGAAGTTATTATGAAATTAATCTATTTTTATTTATTTTTATCTATTTCTATTTAATCATGTATATATATATATATATATATATATATATATATTTAATAGAATACATATGTATATTTGTGATATTATCCTCCCTTCTAAGAACAAGTTCCATGAAGAACAATCATCATGTATTGATGAAATTTCAAATGCAGCAAATTATATTTTCTACATACTCTAATCTTTGCTCTATTTGAAGATGGTTGATAGGTCTTCTCAACTATTGATAATGTCCCATACCAAGTCAAAAAGACTACCCTATTTTTTGACTGTTGTTGATGCCTTTGTAACTTTTTTCAAATAAAACATTTTGAACATCATCAAGAGTTTTTCCTATTTGTAATAAAATTATCAAACATTGGGAGTCTCTTTCAATATCATGATATCAAATATGTTGTATCTTGCCACCTATTCAAGAAAAGACATGTCATTCTTAAGGATCTTTATTTCAATTATGTCGTCTTGAAGGTTGTAATAATTACAATATTTCATATAATAAATCAATAAATAAAAGCTCTTGAGTTGAATCTAATAGTTTTTCATTCTCTATCTTCTCAACATTACAAATACATAGAAGGTAGAAAAAAAGATAGAAGATAAAATGTTATCTTTCTTGAATCTTATTTCTTTTATAGTAAAGATTTGTTATTCTTCATCTTGATTTTGATAGATGTCATCAATGAAAATCCTCAACTCTCATTATTGTATTTGCAAGATATTTTATTTGCTCCCATGTGCATTCACTAATATCATATCTATGCCAATGAACAAGATATTTTAATCTATTTTGGTATTGCATGAATCTAAGACTTCTTCTATCTTAAAATCTTGATTATTATCTACTTTTTAGGAAGAGGTGGCATTTATCTTCTTTTTGAGATATTCATAGTTTTATATGGCTCAAAAAGAGACATATGAAATATGAGGTGAATCTTCATAGATTTAGGTAGATATAATTGATAAGCAACAAGATTGACTAGTTTACTAATAAGAAAATATCAAAGCCTATAATAGTCCAACTTGTCACAAAGATAAGTAATCTTGATATTGCAATGAAGTAATGAATTAAGAGTATTCTTCATCACTTACATTGAATTATGGTTATTTTTTATAATAGGCATCTGTATTAATCTATTGTTATTCTTGAACTCCCTTTGACTGTGCCATCATTGTTGCATATAGCTTTAACAAATAATTTGCCAAATTTTCTGCTATTAGATTATCAATATTTAAAAAATCAAAAGTATCAAGTCATTGATGATAACCATAATTGATAAAGAATGGTATTTTTTCAATGAAAGAATATTTCAAATTATTATATATAAACTCTATCAATGATAAAAAAATTGTTCAATTATCTTGATGGTAATTGATGGCATATCTCAAGTACTACTTCAAAACTTGATTCATCTGTTTTATTTATTCATCAATTTAAAGTTAAAAAGTCAAAGAGAGTTTTATATCTACCTTTAAAATCTTGAAATAGCTTCTTTAAAATCTTCATATAAATTGAGACTTTTTATCTGATATAATATCTTTAGGCAATTTGTAATAACAGTAGATGTTGTTAAGAAAAAAAGTAGCAATTTTTTTACTTGTGATAGATTTTATACATGATACAAAATATACCATCTTAATAAAAGAATCTATTACCACAAATATAAAATCATAAGAACCTAAGATTAAAAGATTTGTAATTAAATCCATAGAAACAAAAGTTTATGGTTGTTTTGGAATAGATAATGGTTGAAGAAGTCAATAAGGTCAATGGCAAGGAATTTTGGATCTTGAATAAATATGAAATAATTATATAAAGTCTTTGACTACCTTCTACATTTGAAGCCACTAAAAATCTTTCAATATTAACTCCAAAGTCTTCTTGTATCCAAAAAGTCCTCCTACTGAAAAGTTATGACAAGTTTGAAGAACATGTAATTATGCCCCACCTTCTAGAATGTATAATTGTCCCTCAAAATAGAATAGGTTGTTCTTGAACTCAAACTTGAAAGTATCATGAGACTTAAAAAAATTATTTTTAATAACATGGATAAAATTTTTAGAGAGTATATTTAATTGAATTTCGTTGATAAAGATTGAATCAACAGTCAATATTGATTTTATTACTCAAAGGTGAAAATACTCTGGCTTTGAAAAAATAATTTCTTGTTGATGAAAAGATGCATCTCTTTCTTTTAATATAAAATAAGAATGTCTAGAAAGGAAATTTAATAAATCTTATTATTTTTTGAGTTGATAAGTAATCTTGTAATTAAATCTTGATAAAAACATGCTTCAATAAGCTTCGTGAGAATTCAAAACACGTTTCAACATGAAGTACTCAATGTTCTTATGATCTATATATATAATGACTGGACTCAAGGTGTCTTCTAAATAATGGTGCCATTCTTGAAGTAAGTCCACAATTGCAAGAAGTTTTTTGTTGTAGATCTCATAATGAATCTTGGTTGCTAAAAAATTTTTAAATGAAAAGCTACTTGATAGAATTTTTCATATACTCCTATTTATGAAAATACTACATCTAAAGCAAAGTTTGATGTATCTATCTCTATAAAAAAATGTCTTAAAAAAGTCACACAATATAAGATTGGTACAAAAATAAATTATTTTTTTAAAGCATTAAATGATGCTTTAACTTCTTTATTCCATTCAAGTTTGTTTTTATAAGTCAAATATATAAGTGCAGCTACAACTTGAAAAAAATTATTAATGAAGATCCAATATTAATTGACAAAGTTCAAAAAGCATTGCACATCCCGTACTGTTCTTAGAATCTTCTAATCCAAGATAATCTGGATCTTCTTTAGATCCATCATTAATACTTTTTTGGAAATGATATATTCTAAGAAGTCAAGTTTAATAATGTGGAATACACACTTTTCTAACTTGACATATAATCTTACATCTTTAAGTTTTTTTAATACATAACAAATATAAATTTCATGTTCTTTTGTATTCTTAGAGTAAATTAAGATGTCATCTAATTAATAAAATATAAAATTATTAAGAAACTCACAAAAAACATCATTCATTAGATGTTGAAAAACAACAAATGCATTTGTGAGTCCAAAAGGTATGATATTATATTCAAAATATCCATACCTGGTTCAAATCAAAGTTTTTGATTCATCTCTTTTTTTAATGCATACCAAATCATATGCTCCTCATAGATCTATTTTTATATAGATCTTTGCTTGATTGAGTTGATCAAGAAATCTTAAAATCAAAGATAGAGGAGACTTGTTCTTGATGATGATTTAGTTGAGTCCTTGATAGTCAATTGACATCTACAAAGATCCATCTTTTTTCTTCATAAATAAGATAAGAGCCCAGGTTAGAGATTTAAAATGGTGTATGAAATTCTTATCCAAGTTCTTATCAATATAGTCCTTCAATGCAGCCAATTTGTTTTGTAATAGGCTATAGATTGGTCCAAATGGTAATTGAGCTCATTCGTAAAGATTGATGAAACAATCATAAAGAAAATGCTATAGAAGAAAATTTATATTTTTCTATTAAAAAATATCCTAGAAACCTTAATATTGTTTAGAAATATTACTTGATGTCTTCTTATCATTTGAAATAGGTGAAGCATATATAACAAAAGATGACCTTTCTTTTGTGATATGCATAATAGCTCTTGCAATTATCAATAAGAGTTTGAATATACTAGACTAATGTTTTTTTACTTGACTAATGAGATTTTAAATTAAATTAGTAGAAAAATTAAAATTAAGAAAAATCCAATCTATATGAAGATTATATTTTTTTAACCAAGATAATCCTAAAATAATTGGATTAGATGGAGATCTTATTATATAAAATATTACTATGCTATTATGATCTTTAATTGTTACATCTAAAAGAAAACTTTTATGCATAATATCTCTAGAAGATAACAAATGACCATCTTTGATTTCTACGCATATATGTTTAGTTTTCTTAACAAATGATATTGCTTATTTATTGACAAAATCTTTGTCTATAAAACAGGTTGAGGCTCTTGAATTTAATAATGCTAAGACTTTGTGATTTTTTGATCTTAAATAAACTTCAATTATAAAATAAGGTGAAGGATCTAAAGAAAGAATAGGACCTTTACTAGGAATTATGCAAGATTTTATCTATACGATTCTTATTGTAATTGGAAAAACTTGTTTTTTAACACATCACCTTCTTTAGTACCTATGCTTCTCATTTTTTAGTTGCATAGTTTCTTTGGATAATTTTGAGCAATGTATTTAGTTTCTCAACAATATAAGCATAAGCCTTTTTGACATTGTCAAATCTTTTCTTACTGTGTGAGGATTTAAAATATATCATATCAATTTGCATTGGTTTTGGCCTTGATGAATAAGTTTTTGAAAATTTGGAAGATACTATTATTATTTGACTTATTTCTCTTTGGCCAAGTCTTTATTCTAGACAACTTTTAAATAATCAATTATTACATACAATGGCTTGAATAATAAAGTATTTCAAAGATTCTACCTTTGACATTGTCAATAACAAATCTTTGATATTATCCTTCAATTCATATCAAAATTGATTGATAAGAATTTTGTCATTCTAGTTCACATCGCAAGCAAGGTCTTGGAATTTAATAGCAAATATTGTGGCTAATTGTATTCTTTGTTGTAAAGATAAGAGCTTGAATTGTACTATTCTTTCTCAATCAATTTCTCCAAATATGATTGTAAATACTTCTTGGAATGAATTCAAATCATAAAGAAGTTGTGAATCTTTTTTCATTAAAGGTGAAAATCAAGAGAAAGTGCTTCATTGATAGAAGTGTGCTTATAAATCCAATTTGAATAAATCTATTAGGGTATTGGAAGAAATGTAACTTTAGATAGAACTTAACTAGTTGCAAAAATCTTCAAAATTTTAATCTTCTTCCATCAAACTTTTCAAGCATACTAATCTTTATCTTTATCATACTTGTAGAAGCAAAAATTCCTAGATTTAGTTGTGATGTCGATCTACTTACTTCTTTCAAATATACAACTTCTTGCTACAGGCTCTGAACTTCTTCCATAGGCATAGGAATAGTACTTCTATGATTTACATTGAAAATACATGAGATTTCTACTCTTAAAATATTGACAAGCTTATGACAATTTACAATAGTTGAAAATCTATTCTCACTTTTGTTGAGAGTAGCATCCATAATCTTTCATTTTCATAAATAACTTAAACAAATTCAAAAAATTAAATTAAATGAGGATAATTTGCAACCTCTAATATCAAATGAAATTTCTACAAAGAGGGATAATCCACTTTTATTAAAGAAAAGATCAATGTTAAAAAATAAGTTTATTTGTTTAAATGTGGATAGTTTACAACCTTCAAAACACAACAATAGAAGTAAGGTAATCCACACACTTATAAAATAAGTTAAAAATATTAAATTAGCACTCTTATTGAACTATCAAGGATATGCATCTTGAAGAAAGAAATCCTCAATATACTCTTGTGTCATTGAAAATAACTAGAAAGTCACTCAGAGATGATATAATATTGAACTAAAATAGCTATTATCAAAAACAAGAAGATTAAAAAGTCTTGAAATAAGAGTAACGACTAGAAAGATATTGATACGAATAAAGAAGACTTCACTCTTGCCTTCATATATACTCTTAATTAGGAGCTATTTGGCAATGTCCTATAGGACCTCCAAAATGTGTTGACTTTATAAGACAAGTATCTAAACTTCTAAAGTAAGTTTTTTTATATGTGTATCACATAGTTAGCTTGTTTTATAAGCTATCAACATGTAGTTAACTTATTGATCAAGTTTCTAACCTATCAATCAACTAAAAACACATGTAAAGACAAAGTAGCATCTATAAAGCTTCTAAGAAGCTTTTTTAGAAGGTATTATGAAATTAATTTATTTTTATCTACTTTTATCTATTTCTACCTAATCATATAGGTCTTTATTAAAATATATATGAATATTTGTGATAATTAGAATGGTTTTTGTCAAAGAAAAAAAAACTAGAAATTCTTAAAATAAGACTAAGAATTAAAAAGATATTGATAAGAATGAAGAAGGCCTCACTTTTGCTTCTATATATATATATATATATATATATATATATATATATAATTAAGAGTTATATAATAATGTTCTATTGCACCTCCAACATGGGTTGATTTTGCTAGACACATGTCTTAACTTACAAGGTAAGTTATCTATATAAGCACTACATAATTAGCTTATTCCATAAGCTGCTAGTATGTGTAATATGTGAGTAACTTGTTGATCAAGTTTCTATCCTATCAATCAATTACAAACACTTATAAAGTCAAAATTGTATCTATAAAGTGTTTAAGAAGCTTTTCTTGAAGATATTATAAGAATAATCTACTTTTATCTACTTCTATCTAATCATATAATTAATTATTGAAATAAATATGTATGTCCATGAGAGTGGGTGGTAGATCTTTTACTTTGCATTATTTTATTGTAATACAACTATATAATAAAAATATAAAAAAAAAAAAATCTAATTAATATTTAATTATCTTGATTCAACAATAATTAAAGATATTTAAACATGGCTTTTATAAAAGCCTCTTAGTTTATTTTTTTGTCTTAGTAGTTAGTAGGTTGAAGATTGGTTAGTAATTTTACCTTCTAGGCTATAGATATACTTTTATTTCCTTAAAAAGACCATAAATTAATAAAATCAAGTTAAAAAAGATAAATAATTAGTATGGTTGATACTAAGATTAAGTTAAAAATAGGATTGGATTAAAAAATATCTAGAATAGGTTAGTTTGATACTCGAGGGTTGATTATTTGAAAGACAAGGTTAAAATCAAACATCAAGCTATTAAAACAATTGCCTAAGGCAAAATAAAGAGGAATTTGAAGTTTGGCAATTAAGATTGAAGAGCTAGCTTAGAGCTTTTTTTACAAACATAAGGCTTATTTTAATAGGATTTGATTTGACTTTGCAATTATTGTTCAAAATCAGGGTTTGTATTGGTAACTTGGAATTTATGCAATATAATTAGGGCTAGCATTTTTGAATAGTTTGTAAAATTAGTATCATATCTATAATTTAAAATTTGATAGTGTTTGATAAATTATATGTACTATGTGTATGTAAAATTTTGTAATAATATAATCATGCAGTTGAGAGATATCTAGATTTTGATATACGAAGGTATCAAAAGTGGGTAATTTGGAGTTGAATAGAGTTTCTATGATATTTGAAGATCTACTACTCAAATCAAAGTAAAATTTGGCATGGTATTAGAAGACTTAAAGACCAAAAATATATACTAATTTTGAATTAAAGTTCATAGTTGGAGAAGAAGAAATCACTGCTAGAACGTTTGTATCAACTTTCAAGTTGATGGCCAAGTAACATTAGTATGGTTTTTGGGCATTTTCTCACAATCTATAAGTTGGATTGGAGTGAATTCTTTTTCAACATATAGAAGACTTGTAGTGGCATTTGTATGCAAAATTTTGGTCCAAATAGATATTTAGGTTAAGAACTATAGCTTACTAAAGCTTATTAATTAATATTAGGACTTGCAAAGAAAATTCAAAATTACCTAATTATGAAAGTAATAAGGCAATTTGAATTTATGTATGGTTGTGATTATTAAGAGTATTTTTGAGCACTTTTTATTAGATTTAAGTACTTTTGAATTAAAATTCAAATTACATTCTTCTCATAATGGTGAAACATATTAAGATTCTTAGATACATGTAAAATACAATCTCACCTCCTACAGCCAAATGCTAATGCATTTTCAAACAAGATGATATGTAATACAATAATGTCAACTAATATTCTTAATTAAGTTTCTTATCCTTTCTATGTTATTAATTAGATTACTGATCTTCATCATGTAGTGGTTGTTGTTGATAAGGATGTAGGTTTGCATCTTTTTGTTTGTTGTTGTAGCTAGAGCCATAACTTACTATTCAAATTTTTATTACTTTTCATTATGGTGTCATAATTTCTTCCTTTAGTCATTAGCTTTCTTTTGCATAGTAATATTTGGGCCAACAAGTACTTGAGTGGCTACAAAAATCATATGTCAATATCAGGGACATAAATTTCATAGAAAGAGATTCCTCAATACACTCTTGTTTCACTAAGAAAACTAGAAAGCCATTCAAAAAGTAATGTAATATTGTCTAGAATGGCTATTGCCAAAAACAAGAAGACTAGAAAGTCTTGAAACAAGATTAAGGAGTAGAATGACGTTGACAAGAGTAAAGAAGGCTTTACTCTTGTTTCATATATATTCTAAACTAAGAGCTATTAGGTAATGTCCTATAGGACCTCCAAAACATGTTGACTTTGCTAGCCACATTTCTTAACTTGTAAAGTAAGTGTCAACGACAAGAACATGATAAAGACAAATAAACAAGTGAGACTTCTCTCAAAGAAAGATGAAAATATAGAAATAACTTGATATGTATATTAAAAAAGAAACTGGAATGGCTATTGTCAAAATCCAAGAAAACTAGAGACCCTTGAAACTAGACTGGAAGCAAGAAACGAATTGACAAGAGTGAAGAAGGCTTCACTCTTGTCTCTATATATACTATCTTATTAAGGACTATGTGGCAACGTTCTATAGGACCTCCAATATGTGTTGACTTTGTAGGACACATGCCTTGACTTACAAGGCAAGTTTTTCTATGTGTAGGCCACATAGTTAGCTTGGTCTTCAAGATAACAACATGTGTGGCACATGGCCAACTTATTGACCACGTTTATAATCCCAAAAAGTCAATTAAAGATACCTATAAAGTCAAAGCAGCATCTATGAAGCTTCTAAAAAGCTTCCATACCAAATACTATAGAATTAACTTACTTTTACTTACTTTTGTCTATTTATATATGTAATTACTAGCTTACATGCATATGTTTGTGCCATTACCCTCCCTCCCTTCTAGAAATGAGTTCCACAAGGAGCGGTAATCATATATTGAGGAAATCTATGATGCGACGAATTGTATTTGCCACATACTCTGATCTTTGTTCTCTTCAAAGATGATTGATAGGGCCTCTCAACCATTGGTAGTGTCCCATACCAAGGTAGGAAGACCACCTAATTATTTGATCATTGTTGAGGCCTTCATAACTTCCTTCAAATAAAACATTTGGAACACCATCAGGAGTTGTTTCTACCTCTAGTAAAATCACCAAACATCGGAAGTCCCTTTGAAGGTCGTGATACCAAATGCATTGTATATCGCCATCTATTCGAGGAAGAACATGTTGTTCTTGAAGATCTTCATCTCGATTGCATCATCTTAAAGGTTGTGACAATTGTAATGTTTCATCCAGTAGGTCAGCAAATAAAGGCTCTTGAGCCAATCTACTGGTTGTTGGTTCTCCATCTCTTGAACGTCACAACTACAAAGAAGCTACAAACAAGGATTGAAAGTAGAATGTCATCTTGCTTAGATCTTGTTTCTTTTATAAAGAAGATTTTTATCTTGATTTTGATGGATGTCGTTGATGAAAAGCCTCCACCACCTTTGTTGCATTTGCAAGATTCTTTATTGGCTCTCATGTGTATTCACTAATATCATATCCTCGTCTATGAATAAGATATTCTAATTTATTTCGACACCGCCTTGAATCTAAGACTTCTTTCACTTCAAAATCTTTGTTATTGTCTACTTCTATAGGAGGAAGTGGAGCTTGTCTTCTTCTTGGTATGTCCATTGCCTTGTATGGTTCAAGAAGAGACACGTGGAATACAAGATGGATTTTCATTGACTCTGGTAGGTGTAAACGATATACAATTAGATTGATTTGTATAGAAATAGAAAATGGTCGAAGCCTTCAATAGTCCAACTTGTCACAAGGACCAGTGGTCTTGATATTACGACAAAGTAACCATACCTTATCACCCGTGTGGAATGGTGGTTGTTCCTTTCGATAGACATCCGCATTGACCTTTTGTTGTTCTCGAGCTTCTTTTAACTACACCTTTATCGTTGCATGTAGTTCTGACAAATGAATTACCAAATCTTTTGCAGCAGGATTATCAACTTTTAAAAAGTTAAAAGTATCAAGTCGTGGATAATAACCATAATTGGCAAAGAAAGATATTTGTTTTGTAGAAGAATGTATCGTGTTATTGTAAGCAAACTCTGCCAATGGTAAAAGAGTTGTCCAATCATCTTGTTGATAGTTAATGATACATCTTAAATACTGCTCCAAAACTTGATTAACACGCTCCGTTTGTCCATCAGTTTGAGGATGGAATACCGAAGATAGTTTTATATCTACTTTTAGAATCCTGAAAAGAGTTTGCCAAAATCTTGATACAAATTGAGTTCTCCTATTTAATATAATATCCTTGAGTAATCCATGATAGCGATAGATATTGTCAAGAAAGAGCTTAGCTATTTCTTCACCTGTGATAGATTTTGTACATGGTACAAAATGTGCCATCTTGATAAAATGATTTATTATCACGAATATAGAGTCATAAAAACCTGAGATTGGAAGATCCATAATGAAATCCATAGAAATAGAAGACCATGGTTGTTCTAGAATGGGTAATGGCTGAAGAAGTTCATAAGGTCGATGATGAGGATTTTTTGATCTCGAGCAAACATCACAAGTTTGTACAAAATCTTTGATTGCTTTCCACATTTGTGGCCACCAAAAATCCCTAGATATTAGTTCCAAAGTTTTATTGTACCCAAAATGTCCTATTGCTGGAAAGTCATGACGAGCTTGAAGAACATGTAATCGAGCTTCACCTTTCTAAAACATATAGGCATCCCTCAAAATATAATAGATTCTTCTTCAATTTAAACTTGAAATTATCATGAGACTTTGAAGGATTTTTCTTAATATCACAAATAAGAGGATCAGAAGACATACTTAACTAAACTTGTTTAATGAAAGTTGAATCAACAGTTAGTGTTGTTTTCATTGTTCGAAGATGAAGATGCTCTGGTTTTAAAAGAATTGTTCATTGTTAATCAAAAGTAGCATCTCATTCCTTTGCTACAAGGTAAGATTGTCTAGAAAATGCATCTGACAAACCTTGTTGTTTTCTTGGTCGATAAGTGATCTTCAATTCAAATCTTGACAAAGACATACTCCAACGAATTTGGCGATGATTCAAAACATGTGTTGACATAAAATATTCAAGGTTCTTATCATCCATATATACTGTAACTAGGCTACTAGCACCTTCTAGATAATAGTGCCATTCTTGAAACAAATCCATAATTGTAAGAAGTTCTTTGTCGTGGATCTTGTAGTTGATCTCGGCTGTTGAAAATTTTTTGGAATGAAAAGCTACTGAGTGAAGTTTATTATCTATTCCCTTTTGTAACAATATGGCACCCAAAGCAAAGTCTGATGCGTCTATTTCCATAAAAATGGCTTAGAAAAATCGACGCAATACAAGATTGGTGTAGAAACAAAGATTGTCTTCAAAGCTTCAAATGCTACTTCTGCTTTTTAATTCCATTGAAGTTTGTCTTTGCAAGTCAAACATGTAAGTGGAGTTGCAACTTGAGAAGAGTCTTTGATGAAGATTCGATAGTAGTTGGCAAATGCCAAAAAGCATTGGACATCTCTTACCGTTTTTGGCATCTTCCAATTCATAATAGTTTGAACTTTCTTAGGATCGATTATAAGTTCATCATTTGAAATGATGTATCCTAAGAAGTCGACTTGAGTAGTATGAAATATACTTTTTTCTATCTTGGCATAGAGTCTTACATCTCTTAGTTTTTGTAATACTTGGTGAACATGAAGTTCATATTCTTTTGAGTTCTTAGAATAGATTAAGATGTCGTCTAGGTAATAGACAACAAAATCATCTAAAAACTCCCAAAAGACATCATTCATTAGATGTCGAAATGCTATTGGTGCATTTGTAAGTCCAAAAGGCATGATGTTGTATTCAAAATGTCCATACCTTGTTCGAAACGTAGTCTTCCATTCATTTCCTTCTTTGATGCGTACCAAATTATATGCTCCCCGTAGATCTATTTTTGTATAGATCTTAGCTTGATTCAACTGATTAAGAAGTTCAAATATCAAAGGTAGAGGGTACCTGTTTTTTATAGTGATTTTGTTGAGTCCTCAATAATCAACACACATCCGCAATGATCCATCTTTTTTCTTTATAAATAAAATTGGAGCTCTTATTGGAGTTTTGGAATGGCGTATGAAGTTCTTGGCCAAATTTTCTTCAATATACTCTTTGAGTTCAGCCAACTCATTTTGTGATAAATTGTAGATTGGTCCAAATGGTGGTTATGCTCTTTCTTGAAAGTCAATTGAGTAGTCATAGGAACGATGTTCTGGAAAAGTATCTGCATTTTTTTTCTCAAATATATCTTAAAAATCTTGATATTGGCTTGGAATGCTACTTGAAGTCTTTTCACTAATAGAAACAGGTGTGGCATAAATGACACAAGGTGATCCTTCTTTTGTAGCATGTGTCACGGACACAAAATATAGACTTGAAATCTAACAAGAAGTTCAAGAAGAAGTAGCAGAACTAGATTAAACAGATGAGTACAAGAACAACACCAGAAAGGTGAGCTAGAACTCCAAGAGATGTGTTGTCGAGACTGAAGAACTCTTCAGCCTCGATCCCTATATATACTCCTACTTAGAAAGCTTCTCGAGCTACTTCTATTAACTAGGAAGCTTCTAGAAGGTTCCAGAGGCTTCCTTTCTAGAAGGTTCTAGAACCTTCTCGAGCTACTTCTATTAACTAGAAAGCTTCTAGAAAGTTCTAGAGATTCTTTTCTAGAAGCTTCTAGAAACTTCTCTTCTAGAAAGTTCCAGAGACTTCCCTTCTAGAAGCTTCTAGAAACTTCTCTCTAAAAGGTTCCAGAGGCTTCTCTTCTAGACGGTTCCAGAGGCTTGTTTTTTAGAAGGTTCTAGAAACTTGTCTCTAGAAAGTTCTAAGGAATATGTCCCTAACATCACCCCCTCCTTTAGCTTCGAGGTCTCTGAGAAGCAATGTTGTTGATCAATACCAACGCAAGAAAATAAAGATCTGTCGCATAACTTCTGCTATGAACTCCAACTGTTGTTCATGATACAAGTGGTTCATCGACCCTTGAAGCCAACGGTAGTGGCCCACGCCTTCAACTTCTGACCAAGCATGAACTTCCGTGTCCTCATTGTGAAATTGTCTTGCAAACATGCCTTCTGGTTGACCATCGTAAGCAGGCTCGATCTCAAATACGATCACCAGTGATCGGTTACTCGGTATCCTCCGTCGTCGTCATGGTACATATAGTTCTTCATCTCGGGGTCGCCTTTGTGAGCTACTCGGTTGCGATACTCTGATTGGCATAGTATCTATCTCTTGGCTATCCATATCAAAAGACCAAACTACGATCTATCTTGGAGAAAATAACTACATCAACTATGAATTTTGCTGGTGCTCTCCCCTTTTCTTATATTGTTGGGAGAACAAGCTTCAGAAAGAAGCTATTATCGAATTGATTTAGGTTTATCGGGATGTCGTTGATGAAACTCCTATACCTTTTGTGGCGCATTCGCAAGATTTTCAGCTGGCTCCCACGTTCGCTCATTAATGTCATAGCCGCACCAATGAACAAGATATTCTAACTTTCCCCACCTTCGCCGTGAATCCAATACCTTTTCAACCTCGTATTCTTCGTGGTTCTCGATTTCAATACTAGGTGGTGGACATTGCACTCTTCGAGGAAAAGATGACTCTCGATAAGGTTCCAACAGAGAAACATGAAAGACTGGATGTACCTTCATAGAAGCCGGTAACTCCAGCCGGTATGCCACTGGATTAATTTGCTTCTGGATGATAAATGGTCCCAATCTTTGATAGTCCAACTTATCACATGGTCGCTTGGTCTTGATATTTCGTTAAAGAAGCCAGGCTTTGTCTCCAACTTTGAAAGTAGGTGCTGGATTCCGAAATCTATCTACAGACGTCTTATAGGATTCTTGAGCGGATTATAATTGAAGCTTCAACATAGTTTGAAGCTCTCATAGTTGCTTCGTAAATCCTTCAGCTGCTGGATTGTTATTTGTTGACGGACTGAATAAATTAAGCTTCGGATGATACCCATAGTTGGAAAAGAATGGTGTTTGTTGAGTCGACATATGGAGGGTGTTGTTATATGCAAACTCGGCTAGCAGTAGATATGCAGTCCAATCGTCTTGCTGATAGTTGATGCTGCATCGTAAGTACTGCTCCAAGACTTGGTTCACCTGTTCCGTTTGGCCATCAGTTTGAGGATGAAAAGCTGAAGAAAGCTTGATATCCACCTTCAATATCCCAAAGAGAGATCTCCAAAACTTTGACACGAACTGGGTACCTCGATCTGATATGATATCATCTGGTAGTCCATGATATCGATACACATTATCGAGAAAGAGTCTTGCTGTGACTTCACTGGACGATGTCTTCTTACAAGGAACAAAGTGTGCCATCTTCGTAAGCCGATCTACCACGACAAAGATGCTGTCAAATGAGTTTGATGATGGCAAGTCCATGATGAAGTCCATAGAAATTGAAGACCATGGTCGACGTGGAATTGGCAATGGCTGTAGAAGTCCATAAGGGCGATGCCGAGGATTCTTAGATCTTGAACAGATGTCACAAGAGAGGACAAAATCTTTCACATCCTTCCACATTTGGGGCCACCAAAAATCTCGGGAAATAAGCTCCAAGGTCTTATTGAATCCAAAATGTCCCGCAGCTGGAAAATCATGGCGAGATTGAAGAACTCGGAGTCGTGCTAGTCCTTTTGGAATGTACAATCGCTCTTCAAAGTATAAAAGATCTCCCTCCACCTTGAACTTGTCGTCATTGGTACGTTGCTTGACATCAATGGCTACTGAATCTTTAATGGTCATAGCACGTATCTGGTTTAGGAAGTCAGCATCAAATGATACAATAGTAGCACAAAGTTGAAATCTCTCTGGCTTCAATAACGTTGTACATTGTTGATCAAACGCTGCTTCTCTAGCCTTTGGTGCAAGATACGATCTCCTTGATAAAGCATCGGATAGTCCTTGCTGCCTTCCAGGTCGATAAGTGATAACAAAATCGAATCTAGATAGCGACATATTCTACCAAGCTTGACGCCGATTTAAAACTCGAGCCGTCATGAAATACTCCAAATTCTTGTGATCCGTATATACGGTTACTGGATGTGCAGCTCCTTCAAGAAAGTGACGCCATTCTTCGAAAGAATCCACTATAGCAAGAAGTTCCTTATCGTGGATCTTATAATTGATTTCAGCAGCAGAGAACTTCCGAGAATAGAATGCAATTGGATGGAGCTTCTTATCTTCACTCATTTGTGAAAGCACACCTTCCAAAGCAAAATCTGAAGCATCAGTTTCTAAATAGAAGGCCTTTGTAAAGTCTGGATGTACCAAAATTGGAGCTGTAGTAAATGCTGTCTTCAAATCTTAAAACGCCTTCTCCGCCAAAGGTCCCCATTCCAACTTATCCTTGCATGTTAATTGAGTGAGAAGAGCAGCAACTTGAGAATAATTCTTGATGAAGATTCGATAGAAGTTAGCAAAACCAAGAAAGCATTGTACATCTCTAACCGTCTTCGGAACCTCCCAAGACATGATTGCTTCTACTTTCTTGGGGTCCATCTTCAAACCTTCTGTAGTCGCAATGAACTCCAAAAATTCCATCTCCGTCTGGTGAAATAAACACTTTTCTAATTTGGCATATAGTCCTCGCTTGCGTAGTTTCTCCAAGACCAAACGAACATGCTCCTCATGCTCTTCCTCGTTTTTAGAGAATATTAGAATATCGTCCAAGTAGATGACAATAAAATCGTCAAGGTGTTCTCGAAAGACGTCATTCATCATATGTTGAAAAACCGCTGGAGCATTGGTAAGACCAAAAGGCATGACATTATATTCGAAATGACCATACCTTGTACGGAATGCTGTCTTCCACTCATCTCCTTCCTTGATTCATACGAGATTATAAACTCCCCTTAGATCAATTTTTGTAAAGATCTTCGCACATCCAAGTTGTTCTAAGAGACTAGAAATCAAGGGTAATGGGTAACAATTTTTCTTTGTTACCTTGTTGAGGCCTCGATAGTCCACACACATCCGTAATGATCCATCTTTCTTCTTCACAAATAAGATGGGTGCTCCAGCTGATGATTTTGAATGACGAATGAAGTTCTTGGCTAGATTCTCGTCGATGTACTTTCGTAACTCTACCAACTCCGTTTGCGATAGATTGTAGATTGGGCCAAAAGGTGGTTGTGCTCCTTCTTGCAAGTCTATGGCACAATCATATGGTCGGTGTTCCGGTAGTATGTCGGCGTTCTTCTTTTGAAACACGTCTTCAAAATCTTTATATTGCTCTAGTATACTTGCTGTTGATATCTTCTCCTCGGTAATTGGAGCCGCATAAATGACAAATGGAGTGCCTTCCTTAGATGATCTTATAAACGCTCTTGCTCCAATGAATAAGGATTTCTTTTTTCGAGGTTTTTTACTAGGTTCTTTCTTGGGTGGTTTTGTGGGAAAAGTCATCTTCCGCAACCTCCAATCTATCAATGGATTATGTTTTTCCAACCAAGAAAGACCAAGAATAATAGGATTTGATGGGGTTCTAATAATATTAAAAATAATATGACTACTATGGTCTTTAAACGTTACTTCTATAGGTTTTGATTCATGGGTGATGCTACCAGACAATAAAGGTCGCCCATCTATGACCTCAACATGAACAGGTTTTGATTTTTGTACTAAAGGGATCTTATGACGCTTTGTAAATTCTTCGTCTAAAAAACAAGCAGATACTCCTGAGTCTAGTAGTGCTAAGGTTCTCAGTTTTTGAGGGTCGATAAACAAAGGGATTGTAAAACAAAGTGCAGGTTGGGCAAAAAGAAAGGAACCTGATTGTTGTTGGGATATTTCATTGTCCAGCCGCACGGTTCCTACTGTGGCTGGGCATCCTCGTTTTCCTGAACAAATACTCCCCTAGTCTTGACTATGCCTCGATTTTGCTTTTTGGGGCAGTTTCCGACTTTGTGGCCTTCTCCACCGCAATACAAGCATAAATTTTCCTCCATACGTCGCTTTTTTTCTTCTATAGTAAGAGATTTGATAAGTACCACATCAATTTGCATGTCTTCCACCTCTGAATGCGAATTCACACCGCTTGCCGACATAGTTGGAGCATGGTGAATTGTATGTTGTCTTGACCGTTGGTCTTGGCGACGTTGGAATAGGCGATTATCGCACTTCACAGCTTGGCTAATGGCTTCATTGAGCGTTCGTGGATCAGGAAGAGTTAACAGCAAATCCTTCACATCATCTCTTAAACCCCAATAGAATTGACTCATCAACGCTTCTTCATCCCAATTCATGTCGCATACTAATTGCCTGAAATCCGAAGCATAGACTGATGTAGAACGCATCCCTTGTCGTAGCGACCAGATCTTTGTTGTAGCCCATCGAACCTTATCGTATTCACCAAATGCTTCCGCAAATGCTTCCAAAAAGGTTTCGAAGTTGTTTAATATGGATGATCGTTTCTCAAACAAAGGAGCAAACCATGATAGAGCTTGTCCCGTAAGTAAGGTTTCAACAAGCCCAACACGTGACTCCTCCGTTGAATATCGTTTGGACTGTAAAACTGTTATCAACCTGATTTGATTGACGAATCCTCGAAACTTGGAACGTGTTCCATCAAACTTATCTGGAAGGCTAACTCGAGGCTCCTTATGTTGTAGAACTAGTGGTTCTTGTCGAACCTGAGATAAAGTTGTTTCTCCAAGTGCCAAAATTTGAGGCTAGTGTAGTTTAGATTGTGCTATCCTAGATACTCCATCATTATGAAGCCTTGCCACCACTCCTTCAATCTCTGCAGTTCTTTGTGATAACGTAGCGAGGGCATTCATAATAGCATCTAACTTAGACTCCGAACTTTCTGTCATACTAATGTCTTGACCTCCGGCCATTCTAAAAGAAGGACAAAAATGACCCTATAAGAGGCAATATTGGTTTATAGGAGGGTAATCCACAACCTATAAAATGCCTTAAGAATTTCAAGAAGAGGGGTAATCCACTCTCTCCAAGAAGAATAAGACTCCAATATTGTAACAAAAGAAGTATCAGTTTAGAGGAGGGTAATCCGCAACCTCTAAAAAATGCTAGTATACCTTCAAGTAGAGGGGTAATCCACACTCTACTAAGAAAGAACTAGCTCTGATATCTCAAGTTAGTGTAGTCTCGACAAACTGTCACGGACACAAAATACAGACTTGAAATCTAACAAAAAGTTCAAGAAGAAGTGACAAAACTAGATTAAACAGATGAGTACAAGAACAACACCAGAAAAGTGAGCTAGAACTCCAAGAGATGTGTTGTCGAGACTGAAGAACTCTTCAGCCTTGATCCCTATATATACTCCTATTTAGGAAGCTTCTCGAGTTACTTCTATTAACTAGGAAGCTTCTAGAAGGTTCCAGAGGCTTCCTTTCTAGAAGGTTCTAAAAACTTCTCGAGCTACTTCTATTAACTAGGAAGCTTCTAGAAAGTTCCAGGGGATTCCTTTCTAGAAGCTTCTAGAAACTTCTCTTCTAGAAGGTTCCAGAGACTTCCCTTCTAGAAGCTTCTAGAAACTTCTCTCTAAAAGGTTCCAGAGGCTTCTCTTCTAGAAGGTTCTACAGGCTTCTTTTCTAGAAGGTTCTAGAAACTTCTCGAGCTACTTCTATTAACTAAGAAGCTTCTAGAAAGTTCCAGGGGATTCCTTTCTAGAAGCTTCTAGAAACTTCTCTTCTAGAAAGTTCCAGAGACTTCCCTTTTAGAAGCTTCTAGAAACTTCTCTCTAAAAAGTTCCAGAGGCTTCTCTTCTAGAAGGTTCCAGAGGCTTCTCTTCTAGAAGGTTCCAGAGGCTTGTTTTCTAGAAGGTTCTAGAAACTTCTCTCTAGAAAGTTCTAAGGAATATGTCCCTAACAACATGCAAAAAAGCACTTGCACCTACAAATATAGGTTTAATTATACTAGACTTATGACTTTCTACTTGATTAACTACACTCTTAGTTATACTTTCAGAAAAGTCAAGACTACGAGAAGTCCAATGTATTTTAGGATTATAATTTTTTAGCCATGATAAACCTAAAATGACTAGATTAGAAAGAGATCTAATGATATTAAATATTACAAAGCTACTATGACCATTACTTGTTATTTCTATAGGAAGTGTTTCATTAGTAACATCCTTTGAAGATAATAGACGACCATCTATGACTCCTACATGAACAAGTTTAGTTTTCTTTACTAAAAATATGCTATGTCTTTTAGCAAATTTTTCATCTAAGAAACATGCTAAGGCTCCTGAATCTAGCAAGGCAAAGACTTTGAGATGTTTAGGTCCTAGAATAACATTTATCATAAAACATGGAAGGGGTTCTGAGGAGAGGATTGGACCTTTATTAGGCATTGTACAAGGTTCTAACCGCACGGTTCCTATTATAGCTGAATAAATTTGTTTTTCGACATGCTATCTCCTTTGATCACCATACTCCTCATTTTATGGTTGCGTTGCTTCTTTGGGCAATGTTGAGCAGTGTGCTTAGGTTCTCCACAATATAAGCACAATCCTTTCTAACGACGATGAGTATTTTCTTGCTTAATAAGAGGTTTAAAATGTACTGCATTTATTTGCATATCCTCTACTTCCGAATGTATGTGTTGAAGAGATGTTGGTATTGCTATTGAATTATAATAACGTTGAGGTCCACTTGTATGGTTCTCAAATCAAAATTCAATAAGGTAATTGTCGTACTTCACAGCAAAGTCAATTGCTTGATTCAATGTTTGAGGATCAGATAAGTTGAGCATTAATTTTTTTACCTCATATTATAATCCGTAGAAAAATTGGCTAATAAGTGCAGCATCATCCCACTTGATATCAATTACAAGTTGTCGAAATTGTGAAACATACAACGTTAATGATTGATTGCCTTGTCGTAAAATATAGAACTTATTCGTTGCAAGACGAATTGCATCATGTTCTCCGAATATGGATCGAAACTTTGCCAAAAAATCCAGTGACCATTTTCTAAGCTTGAATCCAATGACCGTTTTATGAGCTTCATTAGGTTTAGATCTTGTGTAGAGAACAAATGCATTTGATGCTCTACTGATGTCTTAGGCTGAAGTCCGAGGGAGAGTGACCCTTCAATGTGTAAGCACCACACTAGTGTGCAACAATGCACATAACCTATCCTTCGGGTGAACAAGTATCCGCTTGTGTGTTGGGAGAGAATAATCCGCGCCACTTAACAGTACTTGCGATACGTATTGATCGGCAGTTCAGATATAAGTTACAGGACAGATGTGATCAACTGTACCAAATTTAGCTTAGACCTCATGGAGTCAAGGCATTGTGTAACAAATATTCTAGTGACACTTCCACCGGATGGTGAACATTCTATGATGCGAAGAATGCGTGATACCTATTGTGAGTACGTGATGCTTCACATACCATCGCTTTCAACAAACCTGTCATGTGACACCTTAATAGTGTATGAGACTATTAGGATTAAATACGGGCAACGGGAAACAGAGCCAGCTGTAATACTTTATTGGTAAGGAGATAGAAAGACACATACAGGGCAATCGAATGCAGACAACACTCGTATCTAGATTGAACACCAAGTTCCGATCGATTTTCAACCTAACTTCCAGAAATGACGGAATATCAGGTATGAATGCTTCAGCTTTGTTGAAGCAATACTTCACTTCCATGTCTGGGAACCGTTACATGTCCCCGCAGTTCATTTTGGGTTTCATGCGTTAATGGGTTGTTTGTATTACGCCTAATCCAGTAGTGCCCGAAAGCACAACGTGAAGTGGAGATTTGTGTCAAGGACAAGACCATGAAGAACTTAGGTTGTTACGCCACCTACCGTCGATCTTAATGAAGCAAGGAAGATTTTTGCAGATATTGCATAGTCAGTATGATGCGGTCACTGGTTATTCAGAAGTGGCCATCGAGCATTTCATAACCTGGAAGTCCGTTGGTGAAGAAACTGACCAGTAGCGTCGGCTATGTGTGAATGTGTAGTCGATGGGTAGATGATATTGTGGGTTGTCATCTCGTGAACTTTTGACACTTTCGCTGGAGACGGGTGTTGTTATATTGGTGCAATTGCAAGAATAGGTTAATTTTTTCATTGGTTCATTTGTTTTTGTTTGTTTTCTGAATCCTTGAACCTGAAACCGTCTGCTTCCAGAATGCATCGTTCTACACCCGTATGAACCACAACTTACAAAACCCTAATTATTGTCCGCATTCCCCCTCTCTCTGCTGGTCTGACCTTCATCAATATGTGAGGGAGTTCGTCCAATGTCGACTCCACTGAGCTGTGATGTCGACATTGTGTGGACTCCAAGTGTGGAGTCGTGATGCTGTGCATTGTCTGTGCTGAGAGAGTTTGAGAAAACGGGGTTGTGATGGACTTGTGTAGTGGAAATTGAGTGTTGGCAATTTAAGGGTTCTGGTGGTGCGATGTGGGGTTGGTCGACTTCGGCAGGGCTCCCCGCCCTCTGCTGTGGATGCGTGATAAATTCTGTTTGGAGTGACTGGTGTTCGCTATATTAAGCATTCTTGGAGGTAAATAGTTTACTCAACTGGAATATCATTAGATTTGGACGTTGTAACGGATGCTTATTATTTACGGCAGTAATAAACGTTTATGTGACTCTTTCATTATGCAAATCTATATTTTACGGGCGGTCATAGATTTTGGATAACCCTCCATACCCAGATCCCCAGCATGTTTCGAAACTAATGATTTGGGTCCACATCAATGCTGAAGGATTCAGAATGTTTAAAGATAGTGTGACAGGTTCTAAAAGAATTTAGAAATTAATTTTCATGAGAGGATGTAATCTTTTTTCATTAGTAGAATATTATCATAACAAATTACTCAAGTAACATTAGATGTGAAGAAATCAGATCAAATATCAAACCAAAGCAGCAATATGGAATTATATTCAAAACATTATGTTGAAAAAAAAAAGAAAAAACAGAAGATGCAAACCAGCAAACAAACAAACAAATTGTCATGTTCACTCAACTTGTGACACAGATGAATATAATATGGTTTGAAATGTTTTCGCGGGCTTTGAGGTCTTTAATTACAACTTTTCGCAGAATATGTACCGTTTATATTCCTAAACCTAGAAACATCACTTATTTTTGTCTGCGACTTCAATCGATTACCAGTACCTTGTTCATCTACATTGTTCATGGTTCATTTGTATTACTACGCACAGAGTCTCCAACAATGAAGGAAATTTCTAGGAAGAACTCATACAGTTGTACAAGGCCAATTATACTCACTGCAAATTACGTGCAAATTAAACCCTAAAAACGCGGTTATAGGGGTTGAAACTTTTAGGGGTTATTCCTGCAACCACGTTGCTGCTCCGACTCGATTTTGTCCCGGTATCGTCCCGCTGGCCATTCCTTGAACTTCCGTTCGCGCGAACACGGCTCTCTCTACGCACGCACTCTGGTTTTCTGTGTGTGTGACCGGGAGGAGCGGAGGTTGTGGAACTTGGGCAAAGAGTTTTCAAACCAGAGCGTGGATTGAGTGAGAGTTGAGTAGGGCAAGATGGGAGAGCGGAAGGTCCTGAACAAGTATTATCCGCCCGATTTTGATCCGGCTAAGATCCCTAGGCGGAAGCAACCGAAGAACCAGCAGATCAAGGTGCGGATGATGCTTCCCATGAGCATCCGGTGCAATACTTGCGGGAACTACATCTACAAGGGTACCAAATTCAATTCCCGGAAGGAGGACGTCGAGGGCGAGGTGAGGAAATAGCAGACCTCTGGGGACTCGGTTGTTAATTGAAGCCCATTTTTAAGTTCCTTGTATTTTCTGGGTTGTAAGGACTGTATGCTTTATTCAATCACAGGAGTACGAATTGTTGCATGGCTATTAGAATGATGATTCCTACAGGACAATCGAAATTTGGATAAGCTGCAGTCGGAAAATTATTTGTGCGTCTTCCTAAGTCTGTCTCTGGGGTTTACAAGATCGCAGAGCGCATGCGTGGGAAAATCTGCGTGAAGAGAAGAGAATCTTCATGTCATTCTGTGATTAATGTACTCACAGAATCTGTCGCCTTTTATTGCAGACATATTTAGGTATACAGATTTTCCGATTTTACTTTAAGTGCAGTAAGTGCTCAGCCGAACTGACCATGAAGACCGACCCGCAAAACAGCGACTACATCATGGAAACTGGAGCATCACGAAATTATGAGCCTTGGCGTGCCACAGATGAGGTTTGATCTGGAAACTAACCATCTTGGTGTCTCAACGAGCGTTTGCAGAATGAAACTTTTCAGATGGAATTTAAGTATATGGTGGTATTCTGTTTGTATCAATGTCTAAATATATTCTTAGAAGCTTTTATATTGATTATTGTATGTTGTGGTTGGTCAGGCAACAGATGAGGCGGTGAAAAAAAGAGAGGCAGAGGAGCTGGGTGACGCGATGAAGGCTCTAGAGAATCGGACGTTGGATTCTAAACAGGAGATGGACATTATGGCTGCATTAGACGAAATGAAATCCATGCGAGTATGTTCTTTGTCATTTCTGTTGGTAACTGGTCTTAGAACGTCTTTTTTTCACTATGCGAAAGTATGATGATCTGAACCATAGTGGCAGCAGTAACAATTTTTTGGTTTTGGTGTTTTTTGGTTTTCTTAAGTGGCTTATGATGTTTAACCGTTATGCTGCTAACTGCTCACTGTCCGGGCAAGGTTCCCATAATCATTTTCATTCAAGAAAGTTTCCAATGGCTTTGTATTGTGGTTCATACTAGTGTGGGATAAGTGGTGCAGTCTCGGCATGCAACAGTTGCTGTGGAGGACATGATGGCAGCTCTTCGTCGCACAGCTGCCGAGAAGGTAGATCTGGAAATTTATGGATCAATTTCACTCTCAGATTGTTGCAACCACACCCCAAAACTTAACCATGCTTTTCGACATTGAACACTCTATTCATCGCTTTGATCAATTTCTGGGATGTGATAGTGTAACTTTAATAACAGAGAGTGCAAACACTATTCCATGTGGGTTTAGCTTTTTCTAGTTCATTATATGGTGATTTCTTAAATCAATTTTTATTTTAGATCGCAATTATGCTGTTTATCCTTCCCAGTTCTTAAATTTATTTCCAGTAAAGCTGCTTTTGAACCTTACGTTTCATTGCTTTTCAGGACAAAGAACTAGAAGAGCAGGACGAAGCTGTAATCAAGTCAGTTATTTTTCAGGTACTTGTCGGAACCACTTTTATCAAAATCTTTTTTGGTGAATTAACCTTTACCTCGTGATGCTGATTTCACTGGAGCGACTATCCTCAGTGTCGATCTTTTAGTTAGTTCCAACAGTTCTTGTTGATTCAGGGTTGGTTTGAAGCCGTAGCTGCACATGGTGGTAATCTGATAAGATATCGTCTTGAATTTTTTGCTACCCTGCTGGCTTAATCTGCCACTTGAGTGCAACATGCTAACATTGTGCATACATCCTGACAGAATTCCAGCAAATTTGTGCGGCGCATTGACGATGATGACTTGGAAGATGACGGTGATGAGCATTATGATGAAGAAAGCTCACTTAATCATGCCAAGTCCATGAATGGTGAAGGTTTTGTCAAGGTGCACCTTTTTGAACTGTTTTTGAGTAGGCTCTGGTCGAACTTTGGAAGGCGTGTGCAACTGTAGCCAACGATTATAGTTTCGGTTGGTTGAACGAGAAGTTCTTTCTTTGTTTTCATTGATCAGTAACACATTTAATGACGAGGTCCTCATTCTGTGGGTCTCGCAGAGAAGAAAGGTTTTAGATCCGCAAGTCAAGACAGGGCCGGCACTGGCCAGTGAAATACTCGCTATCCCTGTTCTAGAAGCTGAAGGTAAAGGTACGAGAATAT
The DNA here is from genome assembly GCF_059467195.1 of Physcomitrium patens. Lineage (NCBI taxonomy): Eukaryota > Viridiplantae > Streptophyta > Bryopsida > Funariales > Funariaceae > Physcomitrium > Physcomitrium patens. Next base: position 9,546,781 of record NC_143432.1, read on the forward strand.
TTTCCACAACATTGGATTCGAGCATTAATGTTCTATGTTTTAGTGGCTGCTCATCGTCTTCTCCTTGGGTTATGTGATGAGATTGGTTACTTGCCCCATTAGCACTTCAAGAGGCATACTAAGTTCTATGCAAAATCTATTTTGTGATCCTTTTCAATTGGTTGAAAGTGAATTTTTGTTTTTCATTAGATACAAGGTTTGTTATATTTTCTTAACCTGTTTGGTCTTGTGGTCTCTGAGCATTGTTTATGGATTTATCTTTAGGTAGCATTGGTACTGCGAAGGCTCCATCGTTTGCAGTGAGTTTGAAACCAGTTGCGTTCAACATAAAGCCCAAAGCAGGCACGGTGTCAATATCAACAAAAGAACAATCGGCAAAAGGTCAAATTGGTGAACAGGCTGCAGGTTTACCTGAGGTCACAGTTGAAAAGGACGATCAACAACCCTCTGGCGCTTTTAACTCCCTTGGTTTGGCTTATGGAAGTAGTGAGGATGATTCTGAATAGCATCTGCAACTTTTACCTCAGTGTATTATATATTCTGTTCCTTCTCAGAATTATCCGAAAAAGTTGATCCAGCGAAGGTTGAGCATTAGAGCCCTGAACAGATGGAGTTTGCGCTCACCCATTTCGTATGCCATGTGATTGTGATCAGCACGGAGATTTTATTAAATCTTGTAATTTTTTTCATCGTCAAGGTTTTTGCTCAGTGGAGGTGCTTTATCGATAGAGTTAAGCTTTCAGAGGTGCCATCACCAAACTCAATTGTCTCGAACTCAAGTGTCTAGTTTTTATGGGATGGGTGATCGTGATTGATGTTTCTTTCTCCATAGATGGTACTTCTGTGATCTGGACAGTACTCAGTAGGTTAATGTTCTAAGAAGGGGGTTGATTAAGCTATCAAATCGCTAAATCCAGCTGAAAGACGACTTTTCAAATAAAATCAACCAACTGATTTGTATAGGCGAAGAAAACTCGTGTGTAGATCCCAAATTATACAGTGAGTCATAATTGAGAGGGAAATCTTGATTTCAACTAAAATCTATGAGTAATGTGCTGTAGCAAAAATCAAATTTGAAAGGAATTAGCTTCTAAAATAAGTCAATGATGGAGTAATCTCAGTATAAGTTCAACAATGCAAATGGGAGAGAGAAACATGTGGATCAAATCATCTACTTCTCAAATTCAGTTTTGCTCACACTTAGATTGGAATATAAACAACAAATCCAACATTTATAAGTGGTCTTTAATTTTTGGTTGAGAGCATGGATATAATAATATATTTTGTTTATACAATTTTACACACTACTAATACATACCATGAAAAAGTGGTTTTTATTATAGTATGCCTTTCAGATTGAAATAAAAGGTTGAAATAAAAGTTTCAAGTAGCAAGTAGAAGTTAGTGCTTTGGCAAGGCTAAAGGAGGATAAAACAACTAGAAAGATTGCCAAAGATTTGTAAGTATTTCAAGATGTTATTGTACAACTTTGTATCAAGGACATGAATTGGAAGAAGATGCATAAACCTAAAAAGTTTGTGTTAAAAGCAAAGTGACAAAATAGCAATAAAGTAGTATGTATATTAAAAGGAAATTGGAATGGCTAATATCAAAAGACAAGGAAACTAGAGATTCTTAAATCTAGACTAGAAGTAAGAAAAGAGTTGACAAAAGTAAACGAGGCTTCATTCTTGCCTCTATATATACTATCTAACTAGAAGCTACGTGGCAATGTTCTATATGACCTCTAATATGTATTAACTTTGCAAGACACATGCCTTAGCTTGCAAGGTAAGTTTTCTATATGTGGGCCACATAATTAGCTTGTTCTTCAAGCTACCAATATGTGTGGCACATGATCAACTTGTTGACCACGTTTCTAGCCTAAAAGATAAATTATAGACACCTATAAAGTCAAAACATCTATGAAGCTTCTAGAAAGCATCTATAGAAGATATTATGGAATTAATATACTTCTACCTACTTTTATTTAATCATATAGGTAATTATAGGTTTACATGTGTATGTCTGACATTACCCTCCTTTCAAGGGACAAGTTCCACAAGACGTGGTCATTATATGTTAAAAAAATCCAAGTTGCAACGAATTGTATTTGTCACATATTCTGATCTTTGTTTTCTTTGAAGATGGTTGATAGGGTGTCTCAGACATACGCATGTAAGCCAGTAATTACATGTATAAATAGATAGAAATAAGTAAAAGTAAGTAAAAATAAATTAATTCTATAGTATTTGGTATAAAAGCTTTCTAGAAGCTTCATAGACACTGCTTTGACTTTATAGGTATCTTTAATTGACTTTTTGGGATTAGAAACGTGGTCAACAAGTTGGCCATGTGCCATGCATGTTGTTATCTTGAAGACCAAGCTAACTATGTGGCCTATACATAGAAAAACTTGCCTTGTAAGTCAAGGCATGTATCCTACAAAGTCAACACATATTAAAGGTCCTATAGAACGTCGCCACATAGTCCCTAGTAAGATAGTATATATAGAGACAAGAGTGAAGCCTTCTTCACTCTTGTCAACTCGTTTCTTGCTTCCAGTCTAGTTTCAAGGGTCTCTAGTTTTCTTGGCTTTTGGCAATAGCCATTCCAGTTCTTTTTTTAATATATATATCAAGTTATTTCTATATTGTCATCTTTCTTTGAGAGAAGTCTCACTTGTTCATTTGTCTTTATCATGTTCTTGTCATTGATAGATTGACAAGAGTGCATTTAAAATATCAGAACTTTGTCTAATCTTGATTAAGAGTGGATTACTCCTTTTTCTTGATAAGACATAAGCATATTAGAAGTTGCGGATTATCCTCTTCTAAACTGATATTGTCTTTAGTATTTTCTTTGTTCTCAAGCCCTATCTTCTATTTGTCTTGAGCGATATTAGACATCTTTTCTTTTTTAAGTGTTATCATGGCAGAACTTGCTGAAATGAAGAGTGCAATCGCACAAATGCAAGAGCAATTGAGGGAGTTAATGGTTGCCATGTATCAATTCAATTTACCATCACAAGGAGCAACAAGATTGGTAGGAAGTGAAGATATAGAAATGATTGGAGCTGCTTCAACATCTATACCAAATCATGTCCCTTCTCCTATGGTGGAACGCCCTTTTAGTATTAGAGAACCAAGAATTACTCTATCCGAGAAGTTTGATGGCACCAGATACAAGTTTAGAAGATTTATCAATCAAATACAACTTGTGATTGAACTTCAACTCCAAAGCTATCCAATTCTAAGATTTCAAGTTAGATTCATTGGTACGTTTTTTTCAAGTTCAGCATTATCATGGTTTTCATCTTCTCTTGAATGACGAGATTTAATATAAGATAATCTAAGGGCTTTTTTGGTAATGTTTCGATCTATATATGGAAAACATGATGCAATTCATCTTGCAACGAATAAGTTCTATATTTTACGACAAGGCAATCAATCACTAAAGTTGTATGCTTCACAATTTCGACAACTTGCAATTGATATCAAGTGGGATGATGCTGCACTTATTAGCCAATTTTTCTACGGATTACAATATGAGGTAAAAAAATTAATGCTCAACTTATCTGATCCTCAAACATTGAATCAAGCAATTGACTTTGCTGTGAAGTACGACAATTACCTTATTGAATTTTGATTTGAGAACCATACAAGTGGACCTCAACGTTATTATAATTCAATAGCAACACCAACATCTCTTCAACACATACATTCGGAAGTAGAGAATATGCAAATAAATGCAGTATATTTTAAACCTCTTATTAAGCAAGAAAATACTCGTCGTCATTAGAAAGGATTGTGCTTATATTGTGGAGAACCTAAGCACACTGCTCAACATTGCCCAAAGAAGCAATGCAACCATAAAATGAGGAGTATGGTGATCAAAGGAGATAGCATGTCGAAAAACAAATTTATTCAGCTATAATAGGAACCGTGCGGTTAGAACCTTGTACAATGCCTAATAAAGGTCCAATCCTCTCCTCAGAACCCCTTCCATGTTTTATGATAAATGTTATTCTAGGACCTAAACATCTCAAAGTCTTTGCCTTGCTAGATTCAGGAGCCTTAGCATGTTTCTTAGATGAAAAATTTGCTAAAAGACATAGCATATTTTTAGTAAAGAAAACTAAACTTGTTCATGTAGAAGTCATAGATGGTTGTCTATTGTCTTCAAAGGATGTTACTCATGAAACACTTCCTGTAGAAATAACAAGTAATGGTCATAGTAGCTTTGTAATATTTAATATCATAAGATCTCTTTCTAATCTAGTCATTTTAGATTTATCATGGCTAAAAAAATATAATCCTAAAATACATTGGACTTCTGGTAGTCTTGACTTTTCTGAAAGTATAACTAAGAGTGTAGTTAATCAAGTAGAAAGTCATAAGTCTAGTATAATTAAACCTATATTTGTAGGAGCAAGTGCTTTCTTGCATGCTGCAAAAGAAGGATCACCTTGTGTCATTTATGCCACACCTGTTTCTATTAGTGAAAAGACTTCAAGTAGCATTCCAAGCCAATATCAAGATTTTTAAGATGTATTTGAGAAAAAAAATGCAGATACTTTTCCAGAACATCCTTCCTATGACTACTCAATTGACTTTCAAGAAAGAGCATAACCACCATTTGGACCAATCTATAATTTATCTCAAAATGAGTTGGCTTAACTCAAAGAGTATATTGAAGAAAATTTGGCCAAGAACTTCATACGCCATTCCAAAACTCCAACAAGAGCTCCAATTTTATTTATAAAGAAAAAAGATGGATCATTGCGGATGTGTGTTGATTATTGAGGACTCGACAAAATCACTATAAAAAACAGGTACCCTCTACCTTTGATATCTGGACTTCTTAATCAATTGAATCAAGCTAAGATCTATACAAAAATAGATCTACGGGGAGCATATAATTTGGTACGCATCAAAGAAGGAAATGAATGGAAGACTACGTTTCGAACAAGGTATGGACATTTTGAATACAACATCATGCCTTTTGGACTTACAAATGCACCAATAGCATTCCGACATCTAATGAATGATGTCTTTTGGGAGTTTTTAGATGATTTTGTTGTCTGTTACCTAGACGACATCTTAATCTATTCTAAGAACTCAAAAGAATATGAACTTCATGTTCACCAAGTATTACAAAAACTAAGAGATGTAAGACTCTATGCCAAGATAGAAAAAAGTATATTTCATACTACTCAAGTCGACTTCTTAGGATACATCATTTCAAATGATGAACTTATAATCGATCCTAAGAAAGTTCAAACTATTATGAATTGGAAGATGCCAAAAACGGTAAGAGATGTCCAATGCTTTTTGGCATTTGCCAACTACTATCGAATCTTCATCAAAGACTCTTCTCAAGTTGCAACTCCACTTACATGTTTGACTTGCAAAGACAAACTTCAATGGAATTAAAAAGCAGAAGTAGCATTTGAAGCTTTGAAGACAATCTTTGTTTCTACACCAATCTTGTATTGCGTCGATTTTTCTAAGCCATTTTTATGGAAATAGACGCATCAGACTTTGCTTTGGGTGCCATATTGTTACAAAAGGGAATAGATAATAAACTTCACTCAGTAGCTTTTCATTCCAAAAAATTTTCAACAGCCGAGATCAACTACAAGATCCACGACAAAGAACTTCTTACAATTATGGATTTGTTTCAAGAATGGCACTATTATCTAGAAGGTGCTAGTAGCCTAGTTACAGTATATATGGATGATAAGAACCTTGAATATTTTATGTCAACACATGTTTTGAATCATCGCCAAATTCGTTGGAGTATGTCTTTGTCAAGATTTGAATTGAAGATCACTTATCGACCAAGAAAACAACAAGGTTTGTCAGATGCATTTTCTAGACAATCTTACCTTGTAGCAAAGGAATGAGATGCTACTTTTGATTAACAATGAACAATTCTTTTAAAACCAGAGCATCTTCATCTTCGAGCAATGAAAACAACACTAACTGTTGATTCAACTTTCATTAAACAAGTTTAGTTAAGTATGTCTTCTGATCCTCTTATTTGTGATATTAAGAAAAATCCTTCAAAGTCTCATGATAATTTCAAGTTTAAATTGAAGAAGAATCTATTATATTTTGAGGGATGCCTATATGTTTTAGAAAGGTGAAGCTCGATTACATGTTCTTCAAGCTCGTCATGACTTTCCAGCAATAGGACATTTTGGGTACAATAAAACTTTGGAACTAATATCTAGGGATTTTTGGTGGCCACAAATGTGGAAAGCAATCAAAGATTTTGTACAAACTTGTGATGTTTGCTCGAGATCAAAAAATCCTCATCATCGACCTTATGAACTTCTTCAGCCATTACCCATTCTAGAACAACCATGGTCTTCTATTTCTATGGATTTCATTATGGATCTTCCAATCTCAGGTTTTTATGACTCTATATTCGTGATAATAAATCATTTTATCAAGATGGCACATTTTGTACCATGTACAAAATCTATCACATGTGAAGAAATAGCTAAGCTCTTTCTTGACAATATCTATCGCTATCATGGATTACTCAAGGATATTATATTAAATAGGAGAACTCAATTTGTATCAAGATTTTGGCAAACTCTTTTCAGGATTCTAAAAGTAGATATAAAACTATCTTCGGTATTCCATCCTCAAACTGATGGACAAACGGAGCGTGTTAATCAAGTTTTGGAGCAGTATTTAAGATGTATCATTAACTATCAACAAGATGATTGGACAACTCTTTTACCATTGGCAGAGTTTGCTTACAATAACACGATACATTCTTCTACAAAACAAATATCTTTCTTTGCCAATTATGGTTATTATCCACGACTTGATACTTTTAACTTTTTAAAAGTTGATAATCCTGCTGCAAAAGATTTGGTAATTCATTTGTCAGAACTACATGCAACGATAAAGGTGTAGTTAAAAGAAGCTCGAGAACAACAAAAGGTCAATGCGGATGTCTATCGAAAGGAACAACCACCATTCCACACGGGTGATAAGGTATGGTTACTTTGTCGTAATATCAAGACCACTGGTCCTTGTGACAAGTTGGACTATTGAAGGCTTCGACCATTTTCTATTTCTATACAAATCAATCTAATTGTATATCGTTTACACCTACCAGAGTCAATGAAAATCCATCTTGTATTCCACGTGTCTCTTCTTGAACCATACAAGGCAATGGACATACCAAGAAGAAGACAAGCTCCACTTCCTCCTATAGAAGTAGACAATAACAAAGATTTTGAAGTGAAAGAAGTCTTAGATTCAAGGCGGTGTCGAAATAAATTAGAATATCTTATTCATAGACGAGGATATGATATTAGTGAATACACATGAGAGCCAATAAAGAATCTTGCAAATGCAACAAAGGTGGTGGAGGCTTTTCATCAACGACATCCATCAAAATCAAGATAAAAATCTTCTTTATAAAAGAAACAAGATCTAAGCAAGATGACATTCTACTTTCAATCCTTGTTTGTAGCTTCTTTGTAGTTGTGACGTTCAAGAGATGGAGAACCAACAACCAGTAGATTGGCTCAAGAGCCTTTATTTGCTGACCTACTGGATGAAACATTACAATTGTCACAACCTTTAAGATGATGCAATCGAGATGAAGATCTTCAAGAACAACATGTTCTTCCTCGAATAGATGGCGATATACAATGCATTTGGTATCACGACCTTCAAAGGGACTTCCGATGTTTGGTGATTTTACTAGAGGTAGAAACAACTCCTGATGGTGTTCCAAATGTTTTATTTGAAGGAAGTTATGAAGGCCTCAACAATGATCAAATAATTAGGTGGTCTTCCTACCTTGGTATGGGACACTACCAATGGTTGAGAGGCCCTATCAATCATCTTTGAAGAGAACAAAGATCAGAGTATGTGGCAAATACAATTCGTCGCATCATAGATTTCCTCAATATATGATTACCGCTCCTTGTGGAACTCATTTCTAGAAGGGAGGGAGGGTAATGGCACAAACATATGCATGTAAGCTAGTAATTACATATATAAATAGACAAAAGTAAGTAAAAGTAAGTTAATTCTATAGTATTTGGTATGGAAGCTTTTTAGAAGCTTCATAGATGCTGCTTTGACTTTATAGGTATCTTTAATTGACTTTTTGGGATTATAAACGTGGTCAATAAGTTGGCCATGTGCCACACATGTTGTTATCTTGAAGACCAAGCTAACTATGTGGCCTACACATAGAAAAACTTGCCTTGTAAGTCAAGGCATGTGTCCTACAAAGTCAACACATATTGGAGGTCCTATAGAACGTTGCCACATAGTCCTTAATAAGATAGTATATATAGAGACAAGAGTGAAGCCTTCTTCACTCTTGTCAATTCGTTTCTTGCTTCCAGTCTAGTTTCAAGGGTCTCTAGTTTTCTTGGATTTTGACAATAGCCATTCCAGTTTCTTTTTTAATATACATATCAAGTTATTTCTATATTTTCATCTTTCTTTGAGAGAAGTCTCACTTGTTTATTTGTCTTTATCATGTTCTTGTCGTTGACACTTACTTTACAAGTTAAGAAATGTGGCTAGCAAAGTCAACATGTTTTGGAGGTCCTATAGGACATTACCTAATAGCTCTTAGTTTAGAATATATATGAAACAAGAGTAAAGCCTTCTTTACTCTTGTCAACGTCATTCTACTCCTTAATCTTGTTTCAAGACTTTCTAGTCTTCTTGTTTTTGGCAATAGCCATTCTAGACAATATTACATTACTTTTTGAATGGCTTTCTAGTTTTCTTAGTGAAACAAGAGTGTATTGAGGAATCTCTTTCTATGAAATTTATGTCCCTGATATTGACATATGATTTTTGTAGCCACTCAAGTACTTGTTGGCCCAAATATTACTATGCAAAAGAAAGCTAATGACTAAAGGAAGAAATTATGACACCATAATGAAAAGTAATAAAAATTTGAATAGTAAGTTATGGCTCTAGCTACAACAACAAACAAAAAGATGCAAACCTACATCCTTATCAACAACAACCACTACATGATGAAGATCAGTAATCTAATTAATAACATAGAAAGGATAAGAAACTTAATTAAGAATATTAGTTGACATTATTGTATTACATATCATCTTGTTTGAAAATGCATTAGCATTTGGCTGTAGGAGGTGAGATTGTATTTTACATGTATCTAAGAATCTTAATATGTTTCACCATTATGAGAAGAATGTAATTTGAATTTTAATTCAAAAGTACTTAAATCTAATAAAAAGTGCTCAAAAATACTCTTAATAATCACAACCATACATAAATTCAAATTGCCTTATTACTTTCATAATTAGGTAATTTTGAATTTTCTTTGCAAGTCCTAATATTAATTAATAAGCTTTAGTAAGCTATAGTTCTTAACCTAAATATCTATTTGGACCAAAATTTTGCATACAAATGCCACTACAAGTCTTCTATATGTTGAAAAAGAATTCACTCCAATCCAACTTATAGATTGTGAGAAAATGCCCAAAAACCATACTAATGTTACTTGGCCATCAACTTGAAAGTTGATACAAACGTTCTAGCAGTGATTTCTTCTTCTCCAACTATGAACTTTAATTCAAAATTAGTATATATTTTTGGTCTTTAAGTCTTCTAATACCATGCCAAATTTTACTTTGATTTGAGTAGTAGATCTTCAAATATCATAGAAACTCTATTCAACTCCAAATTACCCACTTTTGATACCTTCGTATATCAAAATCTAGATATCTCTCAACTGCATGATTATATTATTACAAAATTTTACATACACATAGTACATATAATTTATCAAACACTATCAAATTTTAAATTATAGATATGATACTAATTTTACAAACTATTCAAAAATGCTAGCCCTAATTATATTGCATAAATTCCAAGTTACCAATACAAACCCTGATTTTGAACAATAATTGCAAAGTCAAATCAAATCCTATTAAAATAAGCCTTATGTTTGTAAAAAAAGCTCTAAGCTAGCTCTTCAATCTTAATTGCCAAACTTCAAATTCTTCTTTATTTTGCCTTAGGCAATTGTTTTAATAGCTTGATGTTTGATTTTAACCTTGTCTTTCAAATAATCAACCCTCGAGTATCAAACTAACCTATTCTAGATATTTTTTAATCCAATCCTATTTTTAACTTAATCTTAGTATCAACCATACTAATTATTTATCTTTTTTAACTTGATTTTATTAATTTATGGTCTTTTTAAGGAAATAAAAGTATATCTATAGCCTAGAAGGTAAAATTACTAACCAATCTTCAACCTACTAACTACTAAGACAAAAAAATAAACTAAGAGGCTTTTATAAAAGCCATGTTTAAATATCTTTAATTATTGTTGAATCAAGATAATTAAATATTAATTAGATTTTTTTTTTTTTATATTTTTATTATATAGTTGTATTACAATAAAATAATGCAAAGTAAAAGATCTACCACCCACTCTCATGGACATACATATTTATTTCAATAATTAATTATATGATTAGATAGAAGTAGATAAAAGTAGATTATTCTTATAATATCTTCAAGAAAAGCTTCTTAAACACTTTATAGATACAATTTTGACTTTATAAGTGTTTGTAATTGATTGATAGGATAGAAACTTGATCAACAAGTTACTCACATATTACACATACTAGCAGCTTATGGAATAAGCTAATTATGTAGTGCTTATATAGATAACTTACCTTGTAAGTTAAGACATGTGTCTAGCAAAATCAACCCATGTTGGAGGTGCAATAGAACATTATTATATAACTCTTAATTATATATATATATATATATATATATATATATATATATATATATATAGAAGCAAAAGTGAGGCCTTCTTCATTCTTATCAATATCTTTTTAATTCTTAGTCTTATTTTAAGAATTTCTAGTTTTTTTTTCTTTGACAAAAACCATTCTAATTATCACAAATATTCATATATATTTTAATAAAGACCTATATGATTAGGTAGAAATAGATAAAAGTAGATAAAAATAAATTAATTTCATAATACCTTCTAAAAAAGCTTCTTAGAAGCTTTATAGATGCTACTTTGTCTTTACATGTGTTTTTAGTTGATTGATAGGTTAGAAACTTGATCAATAAGTTAACTACATGTTGATAGCTTATAAAACAAGCTAACTATGTGATACACATATAAAAAAACTTACTTTAGAAGTTTAGATACTTGTCTTATAAAGTCAACACATTTTGGAGGTCCTATAGGACATTGCCAAATAGCTCCTAATTAAGAGTATATATGAAGGCAAGAGTGAAGTCTTCTTTATTCGTATCAATATCTTTCTAGTCGTTACTCTTATTTCAAGACTTTTTAATCTTCTTGTTTTTGATAATAGCTATTTTAGTTCAATATTATATCATCTCTGAGTGACTTTCTAGTTATTTTCAATGACACAAGAGTATATTGAGGATTTCTTTCTTCAAGATGCATATCCTTGATAGTTCAATAAGAGTGCTAATTTAATATTTTTAACTTATTTTATAAGTGTGTGGATTACCTTACTTCTATTGTTGTGTTTTGAAGGTTGTAAACTATCCACATTTAAACAAATAAACTTATTTTTTAACATTGATCTTTTCTTTAATAAAAGTGGATTATCCCTCTTTGTAGAAATTTCATTTGATATTAGAGGTTGCAAATTATCCTCATTTAATTTAATTTTTTGAATTTGTTTAAGTTATTTATGAAAATGAAAGATTATGGATGCTACTCTCAACAAAAGTGAGAATAGATTTTCAACTATTGTAAATTGTCATAAGCTTGTCAATATTTTAAGAGTAGAAATCTCATGTATTTTCAATGTAAATCATAGAAGTACTATTCCTATGCCTATGGAAGAAGTTCAGAGCCTGTAGCAAGAAGTTGTATATTTGAAAGAAGTAAGTAGATCGACATCACAACTAAATCTAGGAATTTTTGCTTCTACAAGTATGATAAAGATAAAGATTAGTATGCTTGAAAAGTTTGATGGAAGAAGATTAAAATTTTGAAGATTTTTGCAACTAGTTAAGTTCTATCTAAAGTTACATTTCTTCCAATACCCTAATAGATTTATTCAAATTGGATTTATAAGCACACTTCTATCAATGAAGCACTTTCTCTTGATTTTCACCTTTAATGAAAAAAGATTCACAACTTCTTTATGATTTGAATTCATTCCAAGAAGTATTTACAATCATATTTGGAGAAATTGATTGAGAAAGAATAGTACAATTCAAGCTCTTATCTTTACAACAAAGAATACAATTAGCCACAATATTTGCTATTAAATTCCAAGACCTTGCTTGCGATGTGAACTAGAATGACAAAATTCTTATCAATCAATTTTGATATGAATTGAAGGATAATATCAAAGATTTGTTATTGACAATGTCAAAGGTAGAATCTTTGAAATACTTTATTATTCAAGCCATTGTATGTAATAATTGATTATTTAAAAGTTGTCTAGAATAAAGACTTGGCCAGAGAGAAATAAGTCAAATAATAATAGTATCTTCCAAATTTTCAAAAACTTATTCATCAAGGCCAAAACCAATGCAAATTGATATGATATATTTTAAATCCTCACACAGTAAGAAAAGATTTGACAATGTCAAAAAGGCTTATGCTTATATTGTTGAGAAGCTAAATACATTGCTCAAAATTATCCAAAGAAACTATGCAACTAAAAAATGAGAAGCATAGGTACTAAAGAAGGTGATGTGTTAAAAAACAAGTTTTTTGAATTATAATTAGAATATTTAAAAGTGGTCAAGAATAAAGACTATCTTCTTAAATGTAGAAGCTTGAAAAATTAGTTGTATCATATATTAGTTTATGCTAGGTCCTGTTTGACCATAAAATCTTACATAACATTTCTCAATTTTAGTAGTTCTATGAGCTAAAGCTTTTAATTTGTTCATAATAACATCTAATTTTGACTCAAGAGATTCAACCATATTATTATCTTTATCTCCAATCATCTTGAAAAAAAAAAAAATAAATAAACAATATGAGTTTAAAAGAGGATACTCTGCAACCTCTAAAATATTCAAATGCCTTTAAGAAGAGGAATAATATACTCTCTATTAAGAAGGATTAAGCTCTAGTATTAATAAGAAGGTAGTTTCAATAATTTGTCATGGATATACTATATAAGAGACCAAACTAGAAGTCGAATAATGTCATGATGTAAAACGGCTAATATGTGAAAGAGTAAAAAAAATATTATATTTTAAAAGATCTTATTTCAAAATATTATAAAAAATTATCTTAGAAATATAGACAATAGTCAAAGGATAATAAACTAAAAGTAAAAATACTATTTTTTTTGCAAATTAGGCTTCTATTTACTTTGTAGGATCCTACTTTTATAAAATAGGATAATAATTTAGGCAATTTCATGAGTTTTGAAGCAAATCTATGAATAAAATTTATAGGATTTTGAATATAATTGTATTGAATATATTTTATAAATTTGAAATTAATCAAAAGGTTGAATTAGATGTTATTAAAGTTCAAGTGGATTAGGATCTTGAAAATTGGATTTTTAGATCTAAAAATCTTATCTAAGATGTGCAATGATTATTTTGTTGAATTGAAGATAATAATCGACTTGACTTCCATTTTTTATGCAAAATTTGAGAAGAAGTTAATAATTCAATTAGGAGTTATTGCTACTAGAAGATCAACATAAAGATTAAAGATAGAGGCCGATCAACACCCAAGTGGATTGTGATATTTTTTGCCTATTTTGTAAGTTTAATTCTCTACAATTTTTTTATGCTTATTTTTAATTAAGATATTAATATATTTATAAAATTTTAAGTAAGATCAATGGTTTAGTCAATAGATATTGAGGTTCTAAAACTACCCTTGGATTGATTTGAATTGATTAGGTTTTGATTAGGATTTATATAGGATTTGATTAGGATTTGATATAGGAATTAAAATTTGATTAAGATTTTATTTTGGATTTAGGATGTGATTAGAATTGATTTAGATTTTATGATCTAATTAGGATTGGTTTAGAATTTAGGGGTTCTTAAAGATTTCTTCAAAGTTCTTATGGATTTCTTTATGATTTTTTAAAGATTTCTTTAGAATTTCTTTATGATTTTTTGGTATTTTTTTTATAATTTCTATAAAAATTTAATTAGACTTAATCAATGTTTTTTTATATTAATTAAGCTTTAATTATATTTTATATATGATTTTATTAAAGTTTTTAGAATTTATTATTATAATTTTTTTATCTTTTATAGCCAAGTACTTAGAACATTGTCAAAGACATGAACTAGAAGAAGATACATAAACCTAAAAAGTCTATGTTAAAAGAAAAGTGACAAAATAATAATAAATTATTATGTATATTAAAAGAAACTTTGAATAGATATTGCCAAAAGACAAGAAAACTTGAATCAATAGGTATAACCAATGTTAAACAAAGTAACTTCCATGTATCTCTTCTTAAATCATACAAGTCTATAAACATACCAAGAAGAAGACAAAATCCACCTCCTCTTATAGAAATAGAAAATATTGAAGAGTTTAAAGTAGAAGAAGTTCTAGACTCAAGGCGATGCCAAAATAAATTGGAATATCTTTTCCATTGGCTTGGATATGTTATTAGTAAATGCACATGGCAGCTAGTAAAGAATCTTACAAATATAATAAAGGCAGTAGAGGCTTTTCATCAATGATATCTATCAAAATAAAAATGAAGAATAGTAAGTCTTTATTATAAGAGAAACAAGGTCTAAGAAAGATTACATTCTACCTTCTATCTTTCTTTAAGGTTTTTGTATATTTGTGACATTAAAAAAATGGAGAACCAACAACTAGTAGATTTGATTTAAGAGCCTTTATTTTTTGACTTATCAGACAAGGCATTGCAATTGTCACAACCTTCAAGATGATGCAATCAAGATGTCATCAATAACAAAGTTCTTACTTCTAAAAGTCATGAACAACAAAGTTTTTATTTTTAAAAATAAGGGCTTTTATGAAGATGGTTATTAAAAAAAATACTATTTTTTATTTATATAATTTCAGCTTATAAAGAAATAAACTTGCTAGTAGCTATTTCAAAGTAATATAAGAAGTTTCATGATATCTTCAAAAAAAAGAATGTTGACATATTGCTAAAGCATCCACCCTATAATTGTGCCATTGATCTTTAAAAAGAGGCTCAACCACCATTTGGTCCAGTTTGCGATTATCATAAAATAAGCTTTCAGTATTCAAAGATTATATTAATGAAAATCTTGTAAAGAACTTCATTTAACATTTTAAATCTCCAACAGATGCACTAATACTTTTTGTGAAGAAAAAAATGGCTTTTATAACAATTTCAATCTTATTGAATCCAAATTTCATAAAGGCCTTCTATTTAAGGATTGATGGTTTTGATTTTATATTTAGAGTTATACTATTATTGATGGAAAAAGATAGAAAACTCTACCTTGTTGCATTCTATTCTAGAAAGTTTTTAGCTGCAAAAATAAATTATTAGATTCACAATAAAGAGCTTCTTGTGATTATAGACTCTTTCTAAGAATGGTGTTATTTATTGGAAGGTACTATACATTATTTGATTATATATAAAAATCACAAAAATTTGAAATATTTCATGTCAGCTTGAATTTTGAATTATTATAAAGCTTATTATAATATGTCATAATCTTTTTTTGATTTTTTAATTACATATCAAGAAAAAAATCAATAAGAACTATTAGATGCTTTATGAAGGAGATCATATTTTTTTCCAAAGGTTGAAGAACTAGCATTTTATTAGCAATATATCACTCTTTTGAAGTAAGAATAATTTTATCTTTGTGCTACTTCTATGATTATACCTATTAATTCAAGTTTTCTTGAATAAATTTATACAATGGTAACTAAAGACTTATTAGTTTGTAATATAAAGTAATTTTTTAATAACAATAAGTTTAAGATTGTGGAAGCTTTTATATTTTAAAGATCATTTGTATATTCTAGAAGGATTGATGTGACTTTGTGTTCTTCAATCTTGTCATGATTTTCTTGCTACATGATATTATAGATTTAAAAAAAATTAGAACTTATCTCTCAAGATTTGTA
Organism: Physcomitrium patens; assembly: GCF_059467195.1. Classification (NCBI taxonomy): domain Eukaryota; kingdom Viridiplantae; phylum Streptophyta; class Bryopsida; order Funariales; family Funariaceae; genus Physcomitrium; species Physcomitrium patens. The sequence continues at coordinate 9,562,909 of NC_143432.1, forward strand.
GTGGCCTCAAATGTGAAAGACTATGAAGGACTTTGTTCTCTTGTGTAATATTTGTTTAAGATTTAAGAATTCTTGACATTGTATTTATGGACTTCTATAGCCACTATTAATCTTAAAGTAATCATGGTCTTCAATATTAATGAATTTCATCATTGATCTTCCATTATCAACTACATTTGATACTTTTTATATTATTAAGAATTGACTTACAAAGTTGGCACATTTTTTCCTATAAAATATAGCTTCTTCAATAAAATGTCAAGGCCAATTACTGTTATAATAATTTAGATTACCAAAGATTAGGGCTATTTTTTATTTTTAAAAAAATCAATCTAATAGCATATTAGTTGAAACTATCTATATCTATAAAGAAACATCTAATCTTTCATATTTTTTTCTTAGAGATTTATTCAAAATCAACTATTTTTAAAAGAATACAACTATTACTGCCTTACATTAAAATAGATAAATATGTGGAATATGAGATAGAAAAGATCCTTACTTTTGATAAAAGAGAGATAAGTTGGAATATCTTATTTATTAGTATAGAAACAATATCAATGATTGTACTTAAGAACCAATAGAAAATCTAATTAATGTGCTATAAAAGGTATAAGAGTTTCATCAATACTATCTTCAAAAATCTAAGCCTATTTTAGGATGATTTTTTTATGAAGTTATTGCTAGGATGTTGTATATAACAAAAAAAGCAGATATAAAAATAATGTTCATTGTAGAACTCAAAGTTAAAACAAGAGGTGATATTATAGATATACAATAGAAGATTTTAGGAATATTTATAGAATATTTTATTAGATTTTAAAAGATTCTATAAGATTCTAAAATAATTTTTAGAATATTTTAGAAGATTCTAAAAGATTCTTAGAATATTTTAGCAAATTTTAGAAAGTTTTAGAAAGATTAAGAAAGTTGTCTAAGAAGCTTCTTAAGGTTGCTTCATCTTCAAGAAACATGAAAACTTTTTAAGAAGCTTCCTAAAGTTGCTTTATTTTCAAGAAATATGAAAACTTTTGAAGAAGCTTCTTAAAGTTGTTTCTTCTTTAAACAACATAGAAACTTTACAAGAAGCTTTTTAATACCTACTATATAATGGAGTTAAGGCTAAGGGGATCCTCAATCTTGACAACACATCTTTTAAAGCTCTAGCTCACCTTTCTTGGTTTTGATCTTATATAGATGTAATTTAATCATGTTCTTGGTAGCTTTTTTTATTAAAACTCTTTTCTTAAACTTCTTATGTGATCTCTTCTATAGTGTATTTGTGAAAATTGAATAACATGTGGACAAGCAATCACTACTAGTAGCTTGGAAAAAATATTCAAATTAAGCATGTATATGATAGAAAAAACCCAAATTATTGTATTGGATTCTATTTTTAAAAGGATATTTCATCAAGCATGCTTAAAATCCAAATTTAAGTAGAAGAAGTCAAACTTTTACATAGTCGAATAAAGTTAAGATTAAAATTTGTAAAATATCATAAACATTGGATAAATGATGATTAGTCATAAATTATGCTTTTTGATGAAATAAACATGAATCAATTTTTTTCTTATGATTATATTTGATTTTAGATTTGTAATAGAAAGTTTTTGAGTGCCAAAAGAATACATAAGACAATGAAGTTAGAAGGTGGAAGAGTGATGATGTGGAGTTGTATGACTGTAAAAGGCCTTGGCTTAGTATGCAAAATTGAGAAAATAATGGATTGATACTTTTATAAGAAGATTTTAAAACATAACTTGCATGCACATGATTTAAGTTTTAAAAATGTGATTATTTAATATAATAATGATTCAAAACATACATTCAAACTTATAGTTTTGTCATTAAATTCACAAGGATTTTTTTCTGTCAAGTTGCAAGTTGAATCTCTTAATTTTAATTAGATAAAAAAAAAAATCATAATTTCCAAAAATTTTTCAAACCAATATAAGTACTCTCCAAAAAAAATACTAAAATTATAAGTTTATAATAAATATTATTTAATTTTAATTAATCTTCAAAAATATAAGAAATTAAATAGAAATTCTTACATCAATCTTTAATACCAAAAATTAGATAAATATGAGATATTATACTTATATATATATATATATATATATATATTAATATAACCAAAAAAATCAAATAATTATAAATATAACAAGGTATAGGTAAGATATTTGTATTATTAATACATAGAGATAGATAGTTGGAACGATGTTTGAAAAGTTATGGAAGTTTTTAGAATTAGAGCTAGATTAATGGATTATAAAGGATCTATTGTAGAACATTCTAAAAAGAACTTAGGATAATTATGTAGGTGGAGCCTACTATAGAATCTTTTAGAAAAGGCTTAAGACAATTAACTAGGTTGAATCCATTATCTAAGAACATTCTACAAAGTCCAGGGTGATAGAATAAAATATAAATAGGACTAGCTAGGATCTTTTGAGGCATCTGGTCAGGTATAGCTTTGAATCTTCTATCTTAATAAAGTTTGGTTTTGTACCTTCTTATTCAAATTTTTATTTATTTATTTATTTATTTCTATTTACATAATTTTGTCTTTTGTGTCCTATTCTACTTAATTTTGTTTAAATTTTTTTTGGTCTATTTTATCCTACTTTGTGATGAGATTTTATATTTTTGTAGATTAGAAGAATTTTAGACTCTTGAAATAGATTGATCCCATTTTATTGGTATCAGAGCAAGTGTTAGACTATTCTTTGGTAGTTTGTCAATAACCATCATCTAATTTGAGGTCAATTTCTATGATTATATTGGATACTATATTGAAGTTATGACAAGCTATTTTTAAAAAGTCAACCAGAAGGTGAAAAGGCATTATAATAGTGGAGTTCAGCAAAGAAATTACAACATAGGAGATATGACAAAACAATCCTAGATGGATGCTAATCTTACATAATCTAGGTCAATGTAAGATTATGACTTTCTGTTCAAGTTTCTATGTATCCAAATTGACAATATTTTAGAAGCAAAAATAATGGATCAATTTCTACGAGGTTTGAAACTTGAGGTCTAGCGAGAGGTGGAATTAAGAGATCTATTAACGTTGTCATGATATAAAATTGCTAATAGGTGAAAGGGTGAAGAAAATATCATATTTTTGAAGGTCTTATTTTAAATATATTATAAAAAATTATCTTAGAAAAATAGATAAAAGTCAAGGGATAAAAAAATTAAAGGTGATAATACTGCCTTTTTTGCAATATGTGCTTCTACTCACTTTGTAGTACCACAAATAAAACAAAATAAGGTAGATTAGAAAAATAAAGAATATAGGTGCCTTTGAAAAGAAGTTAAGAGTAGTTTGTAGCAAAAATTACCTTAGAAATTCAAGTGTTGATACTCAAAGAGGATTAGTTATCAACTAGAATCGAAATCAGATCCCAAGGCACAAAATCAAGCCTTGACGATGATTTTGAGGTTCTTTTGGAGATTAAAGAATAAAATCTAAAATTTGACTTGTTAAGGTTTCTTTGAGCATTAATTTGGAGTGATTTGGTTGTGTATTGACTTTGTAAGAACATTGCAAAGTCGGAGTTTATTTTGGATGACTCTGGATTTGTGAAATAAAATAGATGATACTTTTTGGAGAATTTTGTAAGTTTGGCAATAGATCTATAAGTGAAAATTTCTAGATTTGTAGATATACTTGTGTTTGATGTGTATTATAAATTTGGATTTGATTGAATAGTTATATTGAAAGGCATGAAGGTTTTTATAGGTTATGGTCTTGGAATTTAGGGTTTTTAGGACTAGTGAGGTTTTCTTAGATATATATCAATATGCTAATTAGATTGAAGCAATTTTTTTTATAAATATATTCATCTTAATTTCTATGAAGTGTATAAAGTTTGAAAGCAAAGTAATAATTTAATTAGGAGTAATTGGCTTTGGGAGATTAGCATCAAGATTAGAGAAGGAAGCCAGCCGATATTCAAGCACATTTTTGAGATTATCATCTATTTGGTAACTCCGATCATTTTCAATTTTTTTTTGTACTTATTGTTAACTTAATTTTTAAGAAGTGTGTAAAATTTGAGTTAAAATTAATAGTTTATTCATTAGTTATTGAGGTTTAAATCTGCTATAGGTATTAATTCGAATTGATTAGGGTTTGGTTTAGAGTTAGGATTAGGATTAAGATTTTGGATTGATTTAAGATTTGGTTAATGTTAGGATTTGATTAGGATTTTTTTAGGATTTTTTTAGAGTTTGGTTAGGGCTTATTTAAGATTTGTCTAGGATTTGACTAAGATTTTATTAGAGTTTGTTTAGGATTTGACTAAAATTTGATTAGGATTTGTCTAGAATTTGATTAGGGCTTATTTAGGATTTGACTAGGATTTTATTAGCATTTAATTAGGATGTGTTTAGCATTTTATTAAGGCTTATTTAATAATTGACTAAGATTTGACAAAGATTTGATTAAGATTTAAGTAAGGTTTGATTAAGGTTTGATTAGATTTTAATTAAAATTTAATTAAGGTTTTTATTTTAATATTTTATTTAGATTTCTATTTTAATATATATTTTTTGAATTTTTATGTTATTCCTTTATGATTTCTTTAAAAGATCTCTAAGAATTCTTTGTATTTCTTTGCCCAAATACCTCGATGCCCTACTCATAAACTTTCATAAAATTCCTTAATAATCTTTTGTTGAGCTTCTAAACCACATATCACTCGTTATGGTACTTCTCCTCTCTTCTTTGGATGCTTCCATAAATATCCATCGCATAAAAAATATCCATAGGCTTTCTTTCGGATTTTCTTAAATTCTTGATCTATCCAACCATCTTGTCGCTTTAATGTGCTTAAATACTTCCTAATGTCTTTCCATTCTTCGTCATATAGATTTCTTGAAAATGTTTCTAATGGTATATTCAAATATATACTTTCTTCTTTTGATAATGCATTAGTATAAAAATTTGTACCCACATCATCTTCTAAATCTGTTATATCTTCTTCATCGTAATACCTTGCTCTTGATAACATATCTGCAATTGAATTTTCTTTTTCTATAATATGTTTAAATTCTAAATTTATAGATTTGATATATGCCATCTACCTTAACATAGCAATATCAGGAGTTGAACAACTTATAATCATATCCAATAAAGGTAGACAATCTGTTTCTACAACTACTAATGCACCAATCAAATACTCCCTTTCATTTTTCATAGCTTTTACTACACCCCATAATTCTCTGTTGATTTGTGCATATATCCTTTGCCTAGCATTCAAAACCTTTGCCCCAAATCTTACTACATATCTATTTCCTTGTTCATAATCTTGTCCAACTACCCAACCTATTCTAATTGGACTTGCATCAATTGTTAATATTATTGGCCTTCCACATTCACAATTTACTTTCTTCAAAGTTGGAGGTGAAGAAAGAAATTCTTTTAACTTTGCCATAGCTTTTTTTTGTTCTTCTTTCTATTGAAATTTTTGATTCTTTCATAATAACTCATATAATGGATGTGCTATATGTGCAAAATGAGGTATCCATATATGATAGAAGATACATGCTCCTAAAAATCTCTTGACTTTTGTCGTATTTGCATACTCTTTCATTTTTTTTTATAATATCAACTTTTTTCCTACTTGGTTTGCGTCCATATAAACCACACATGTGCCCTACTACCAAAACTTCTTTTATTCCAAATATTGATTATGTCCCCAATAAGGTTAAATGAAATTCTTCTAGCCTTATCAAAATCTTCTCACAATCATCAATATGATCTACCACAAACTTCCTACATCCTTTTGAATCCAATGTCTCATCCTTTCTTTCTTCTTCACATCCCTTAATTGGTACATCATCTAAAAAAAGTATTATTATTCTTTGAATAAAATCTCTTAGTACCTTATGTATTTTATTCATCATGTGTGCCACAGAATTTGTAGCCCCTTGTGGTAATGTACACATTCTGACCAATTTCAATGGTGTCTTCATAGTTGTCAAATCTCTACTTTGCATTGCCAATTGAAATTGATCGTATCTTCAGTAAAGATCTCCCATAGAATAAATTGATCTCCCTGCAAATGCCTTTACAAACTCATCCACAATTAGGCTCGAGCCCATGTTTCTAATAGTTATTTTATTTACCGGTTGCATATCTTAAATCAACCTCAATATTCCATTTTTCTTAGGTACTGTGAACCACCGATTAAAATATGGTGCAATAGATGGTTCTAAAATTCCCATCTTAATTTTTTTATTGAATAATTCAACTAGCTTTGGAAAATGGGCCTTTGGAACTAGAATTGGCCTCAAATTCCATGGTTCATGTGGAATTATAAAAATAACCATAGGTGCTACAATATTCAAATCAATGCACCCTATTTCATGTGATTCAAATACAAATGCTTTACCATGTCGTGAAAGCATTTCTTTAAAACATCTCCACTCATCTCTTGTCAAAAATTTATCACATCCAATTTTCAAACCATCTAATGTCAAATTATCCTTGAATTCATGACCTATTTTCCTTTGATCTCTTAAGTTAGGTTGCCTAGAAGCCCCTGTAATCCTTTCTTCAAAATCCGATGGTAGTAGCAATGCCACTGGTTTAACCTTTCTTGCAACAGTCTTATATTTTGTGTTCACCTTCACTTCATACCTATCTATATATTCTTTTATTCTATCATAAAATTGCTTAGAATGGAAATTTATTACTTTATCACCTCTTTCAAAATCTCCATTCAATAATGTTTGTAAATCATTCATAGTATCACCACAATAAGATTCTTCAAACATCCTTGATATGTATTCATCTTCATCAATCATTCCACATTTCTTTAATCCCTATTTTACATTTTTAATATTTTTTTTATCTATCCTATTAAAATTATTTATGTTTTTGAATAAAATATATCCGTCTTGTAATAATCTTACAATATCTTCATCCTTTCTATTAGGCGGGAAGCTTTCACTCTTTTTACCATTATAATCTTGCTTTACAATGGCGTCTAGTAAAAATCCTTTGAAACTTCAAGATCTTCAAATTCTTTATGTATCTTTGGCAAACGATATTCCCTCAAAATATCCCTATTTCTTCCATGATTTGTATAAATTGTTAAAAATTGCACTGCCCTCTTTCTGTCTTAACTTCTTATCCTTATATAAGCTGATCCATCATCCATAACCTTTGTCTCCATTCGTGTGGCAGTAATATATGGTTGTCCTAATATAATAGGATATGTAGACATATCTTGCACAAAGAAATTTTGTTCATGAATAACATCTCATATTGTGACCTTGATATTTGGACAAGCTCCATACAAATCCCCCTTTGAATTATTTGTTGCTCTTATCATCTACCCATACTCAATATCAATAGGCCAATTTCTCTTTTTATATAATTCTGTTGACATTAAATTTATTTCAGAACCATGATCAATCAATGCTACAATTGGTTCTTCTAAATCTCCCAATTTTACTAAAGTTTCCGTAGTAGCCCTTGTCGAATGACTCCAAGAATAATGATTAGAAGCTTGAATCATATCTTCTTTTTCTATAATTTTGACTCATGAAACATCTCCAATAATTTACATTTCAATTTCTTTATCTTCATTGCTTCCTATTACCTTTGTACCTTGTGCATTTGATGTCATAGTATCACCAATAGATTGCCATTTTTTTTTATTGTATCAATAATAATTTCATGAAATTCTCATTTTGCAATTCCTATAATTTCACCAATTGTAAATTCAACCTTTTTACTTAAAATCCGCTCCTCCAATACTTTCTTTAAATCTGTAGTAGCTTCAATATTTGATTGTAATTTATTAGCAGGAACTTTTGCTTTTTCTTTCACAATCTCTCTCTCATTTGTAGAAATATTCTCTATTGTCTCTTCATGCATAGGATTCTTCTGTTGTCAAGTTTTATCTCCCCTTGTGATTCTTTTTGATGGCCTTTCATGATTTTCATCTCTCTTTCGTTTTTCTTCTATTAAGGCTTCATGTTGACTCTTTGTAATATGAACATGAACTAATAATCTATCTATTGGATCATTCTACCCAGTAATTTACCAAATGTTATTGCCAACATGTTTTAGATCATCTCTTGAAAAAAAAAATCCATTTTCAGTATAATTCATTGTACTTGACCATAAAGAACTAGATTCTTTTGAATACTCAAGATTTATACTTAAGCATTTGCTTGGATTTGCTCCCATCCAAAATATTGATGCCTCATTGCTTGAAGTTGTATGCACCTTGAAAGCATCTCCTACAAACACCTTCATTCCTCTTTTACCAAAATTTGTCTCTAATTTTTCTCCACTCTCTTTTAAGTGTATCATACCACCTTTAAAAAAAAACAACTCCTTTGCGTAGCACCTCTGAAAAATCCTCACACTCCCTTCTTGAATGATCTATGCTATTACACTACATGCACCTATGTACCATACCTTCTATTGGTCTTAAATTTTGTCTTGTTAATATTTTTGATGATTGACCCATCTCTTCAAGTTTTATAAATTTTATTTGCAAATCTCTCATCCCTCATATGATTTCATAAATGCTGATTTCTTCTCTCTTTGATGTAGCCATTGAAGGTTGAATCGTAGATGTAGAATAGATAGCAGACATTTTTCCTTTAGATGCTTGCAATGATCTTTGAATTTCCATCCTATCTTTTCTCCTTTCTCTTTTTGCAAGCACTCCAATCGCCTCTTCTACTTTCTCCCAATTTCTTGTCAATCCTTCAACTTCTTTTTTATCTTCCAGCAAAATTTCTAACTTCTCTTATAACTCTCTATTAGCCACTTGAAGAAAAAGTTCTACTTTACTTAGATCTAATAATTGCCTCTCCTTCTTTAATAAACAAGAATATTATTTTTCAAACTTCCTTAGTAACTTCGTTGCTAGTAGATCCTTCTTAGGCCTTTCAATCCATTCAAAAAATGACTTCTTTGTAACTTGGTTACTATCTTCTAAAAAATACTCATCCTTTAATGCTTGAGATAATTTTTTCCATGAACTTCTAGAATGTCCTATAATAGACTTCACATTATTTCTTATTTCTGGTGCAGTAGCCAATTCAAATAGTTGAACCATCTCCTTCTCTGAAACATGCTTCAATTCTATTTCCTTTACGTAATACCTTAAATATTTTGTAATATCCTTCCCTTCAAATTGATCAATCTTGTCTACAACATCTTGTAATGCTTTGTCTGTCATGCCCTCTTTGCGATCCTTAACCTGTTGTTATTGGATGAATAAGGCCAATGCCTCAAACATGCTTGCAGAGTTGGGATCAAAATACATACCTTGTCTTTCAATTGAAGCTCCACTTCCAACTCCACTTGAAGCACCACCAAAAGCTCCTCCTTCCATTCTCTTGCCTTCCTTCTTCATAACCCAAATAGATCAAAGAAACTCCAAATACCTCCCACCTCAAGTTTTTTACGTCAGATTCACCAAATATGTCATATTATGTGAAGTCTTGCTTGAGAATGCACCGAGCACCTATCTGTGGAAGGTAAAAGAAAATTGCAAAAAAAGTCCTAACAATCCAATAAGATTATAGAGAATTTATAATTAAATATTAACAATCATAATCAAACATTAAGCAAGCTCAATTAAATTTTATTGAAGTTATAAAAGAAACACAAGAAAATCCTAAAGTAATATAAAAGAATATTAAAGAAAACTTAGTCAAACCCTAACAAAAATCTAATAAAATCTTAAATTCTAAACCAAATCCTAAACCATATCCTAACCCTAACAAATCCTAAATCCTAAACCAAATCCTAATCAAATCCTAATCCTAAATCCTAATCAAATCCTAATCCAAACCAAACCCTAATCATAGATTTGAAAATTAAATAACTAAAGATTGAACCATTGATTCTAATTCAAAATTTTTACACTTATTGGAGTTTAAGTAAAAAACCAGCACACAAATTTTGAAGAAATTCGCACTTACTAATTAGTCGATGACCTCAAAATTCCACTCGGATGTCAGCTGGTCTCTCCTTCTCCAATCTTGATGCCAACTTCCAGTGCTGATATCTTTTTTTTCCATCGTTCGATTGCTTTCAAATTTTACTTGCATATAGGAAATCAAGTCTTCTACTGATAAAACCAAAAATCTCTCCAATCCAATTGGCAGATTGCTAGATATCTAAGAAAACCTTACTGGTCCTCAAAACCCTAAATCTTGAGACCTTAGCCCACAAAAACCTTTGTATGTATTGATCTAGCCATTCGATTGATTTCAAATCTCTTATACACATTTACAACAAGCATACCAATAAGTTTCTTAATTTTCACCCATAAAAAAGCTACAAAAGATACAAAATCCAAAAATTTGTAAACCGGTTTTATTTCTCAAAGATCTGAATTCACAGAGAACACCACTCGCTTTGAAAATCCCTCAAAAATCCAATACTGATCCAAACTACACGAAATTACCTAATCTACCTTGTTTTGTCTTATTTATGGCTTTATAAAATAAATAGAAGTATAATTTGCAAAAAGGCAGCATTAGCACCTTTAATTTTTCTACCCTTTGACTAATATCTATTTTTCCAAGATAATTTGCTACAATATTTTTGAAGTGAGATCCTCAAAACATGATATTTTCTTCACCCTTTCACTTCTTAGCCATATTACATCATGACAACGTGACCTATAATACAAAGTGCAATGCTGCTATCTAATACTATGGCACAACAACCAACACCAATGGAGATTGATGTCCTACAATAATCATTAATACGACAAAGACAATAAATATTGATACAAAAAGGATTGTATTTCTATTGTCAGGAGCCAAGTCATGGGATCGAAAGCTGTTCAAAATGTCAAAATTCAATCACCAAAAAAATAAGGCCAGTTCACAATTTCAAAACTCACAAAGTTGATAATGAAGAAGAGTAGAGAAATGAGGCTCCTCAGTAAAGGCATCGAAGGCCAATACTAGAGATAGCTACTATCTCTTAAAAAAATGGCATCGCCTTGAACAACTATAAAAAGAATCCATTGATGCATCTAATGAAACTACTAAAAAGATAGCCATGTCAAATGCTTGTGGATTGTGGCTCTATGAAAAATTGCATCTTAACTAAATTTGTTGATTGACTTGGGATTAAAACTAAGCTAACTAAGAGAACGTATTAAGTGAGATATGTAAAGAAGAAACCTTGAAGTTGATTGACACCTACATCCTAAAAATAAGATTCTAAGTAATAAAGCTAAGATATGATATTATCTTTGATATGTTAAGGCTATACGTGAAAAATAAGTAAGTTGATTCAACAAGAAAGACAATCTTCTTGAAAGATGGTGGATGCAAGGTGACTCTTTATACTTCTATATTAAACAAAGAAGAAAAATAATTTGCAACTAAAGACTTACTTATAGGGATGACCTTTATAAAGAGACAAATACAATATAAGAAATCAATATATATGGTGGTTTCAAATCTTGCATCAATGGTAGAAAAGAAAATCAAAGGAGTAGAATGGACAGAGCAATTCATATGAAAATATTAAGATGTCTTTCCAACCAAAACACCTAATAGTCTAACTTTTAATTGAGGTATCTGCTTTCAAATAGAACTAATGCGCATCGCCAAACCAATAAGCTGGCTAATTTATTGCCTAGCACCAAATGAGTTTGAAGAGCTACAAAAAAACTTAAACAAATTCTTGAAGAAGGGCCTTGTAGAATATGTAAATAAATTTTGTAATAAGTTACTTGTTGGTTATTGACAACCTTGAGAATTAAACTTATGGTTAGGCAGTTTAGTTGGTAACAGTAGGTTGTTAGTAGAACAAATGGTTAAAAATTCAAATGTTCATAACCTTTGGAATCTGCTGGCCAACAGTCCATCTTTTGGTAGGATAAAGAGGTTGAGAAAAAGGAGATTGGGGCGAGACTATGATAGTCGTAAGCCGAGGTAAGCTTGGTGCTACCTCTTTGTTTTCTTTGCTTTTATTATTTGGTTATGAAGAATTGTGATTCAGAGAAGTATTGTTGAAACTGTGATTAGAATATTGTGGAATATGACTTTGGACTGATCGTTTTGGAGAAAATTTGTGACCTTGAGAATTGAGATTATCGAATTGTGTTGTGTTAAGAGAAGATATTGAATTTTGTGTGATGAATTGAGAAACTGAACATAATAAGTAAGCTGAAGATCAATAATTGAATATATATAAACTGCAAAGAGAGTAAGTAGGAGATGAACTAATAAGAATCTGAAAGTATTGTTGAATTGATAGTCGTAGAATGGATTATGTGTTGAATTAAGACGGAAGTAGTAAGCCTTGGTGTTTTGTAGTTTGATAATTGATTTCAGATAGCTAGAGTACAGTCAATTGTGATACTAACAGATCCAATTCATATAACTAGTCTTTCCCCGTATTCAAACCCACCTCTATTAGTTCAATTGCTTTAGTATATTGAAGCTTGAACACAACGAGAACAACAGGCCTTATTTGAAAAAGCATATCACCATAGAAAGCACTTGTATTCTTTACACCTAAGAAGGATGATAGACTTTGACTTTGCATTGACTATCAAGGCTTCAATAAGCAAACTATTAAAAATACTTATCCACTTCCATGCATGGATGAACTTCTCGATCAAATTTAAGGTGCAACCATCTTAAGAAAATTGGATCTTTGAAGTGGATATTAGTAGACACCTATTGCAAGAGAGGATATTAAAAAGATGGCATTTTATATGTGGTATAGACATTTCAAATGGCTTGTTTTATCTTTTGGCTTCACCAATGCTTCAGCCTCTTTTATAGGTCATATGAACAGATTATTTTGGGACTTTTTCGATAAATACATAGTTATTTTTATTGATAATATCCTTGTACATACTAAAACCCTTGAGGAACATGAGCAACACCTATAAGAAATGGCAAGCTGGCTATAAGATAATTGCTTCTATTACAAGCAATAAAAATATGAACTTTGAAAGTTGAAAGTCACTTTTTTGGAGCATGTGGTGTCCTTCAATGGCATGCGCATAGAACAAGAGAAGATGAAAGCATTAGAGGATTAGCCAACCTCTAAGAATGCTTCTAAAGTTTGCTCATTTTTAGGCCTTACTGGATATTATTGTTATTTTGTTTAGAAATTTGTACATATTATTGCCTCATTGATAAACGTATTGGAGAAAGGTGTCCCATTTGAATGGAAACTAGAGCACCAAAGCACCTTTGATAGGTTGAAGGAGGCACTCATTATTGCTCCAATATTGCAACCATATGATTCTAAGCTTCTTTGTATACTTAATATTGATGCTTTCGACTTTGCTATTGGAATGATCCTTCAACAAGACTTAGATAGGGGCCTTCAATATGTGACATATGAATCACGCAACCTCAGAAGAGCAGAGCAAAATTACTCTAAACATGATCAAGAGCAATTAGTAATTGTACATACCACAAAGATGTGGCGAAACTATTTGTAAGAGAAGCTAGTGGTTGTTTGGATTGACTCTCAATCCTTGCTATACAATTTGCATTTGAAAAATATGAAATTACATCATCATTGAGAAGTACAGTTGGAGTTTTTTTTATATTGAATTTGAGTACATACGAGGGTGATAACATATTAAACCAAACAACTTATCATGGAAATTAGATTTAAAGGCTCAATCAAGAGACAAGGCAAAAGTTATTACTATTAGTAGTGTCATTTCAAATTGTCTTTGTAGATCAACTCTCAAAGTAGTTTTATTCAGCTATGATGTGCTCGGATATTGATGCCTCAACACTTGCATGGATCTTCTTCGATACTAACTTTTGTTACCATGCATTATCTCGTAACATTGTTTCAGATCAAGATCCATGCTTCACAGGAAGTTTTTAGTAAGCCTTGTTTAAGCTATTAGGCACATGACTTGGCATGTCTATAGCCTTCTATTTCCAAACAAATGAATAAACAGAGTGTATAAATCAAACCTTGGAAGATTTTTTGTGGATATTTGTGATAATTCATCATAATGATTGGGATGAATATTTGATGCCCTTGAAATTTCTTACAATAATAATATTCAAGAAAATACAGATCATTCACCATTTTTTCTTAACACCACTTAATATCTAATTTTACTAGTAATTCTCCATTGTTCCATTGACACCAACAACTCAACAACAAAGGAATTTATATAATGGCTTACAACAGCCTTATAAGAGATACAGCACCACCTTCTTACCGCAAAAAATAGACAAAAGCAGTATGTAGATAACCATCAGCAACAAAAGACCTTCTAGAAGGGTGATTAGTTGTTATTGTTCAATGCCAACTTGCCACTTACTACATCAACTCATATCCATAAACTAGCACCTTGTTGGCTTGGAACTTTTCACATTTTTGCAGTGATTTTTGATGTCACATACTACCTCAAGCTTCTACCACATATTTATGTTTATTTAATTTTCTATGTTTTACAACCAAAGGAATTTCATACCAAGCCAATGCGCTTTTTGGATTGACACCAACTACCATCACAAGCAGTTGTAGTTGATGAACAACAAGAATATGAAGTGGATAGCATTTTGGAGCATCGCTACTTTAGTCATGGCAAGACTTACAAAATTTCAATACAAAGTTCTTTAGAAAGGTTATCCTACCTACGATGCAACATAGAAATCTATTCAGAACCTCATTCATTGCCAAGAGACAATTTGGAAAAACTATTGAGAGCAAAACAAGGATGTTTAACTATCCACATTAGTGAATGGAGATTAACTGTAATAGGATATAGATAAGATATTTGTATTGTTGACACATAGGGATAGATAGTTGGAATCATGTTTGAGAAGTTATGGAAGTTTTTAGAATTGAAACAAGATTAATGGACTATGTAGGACCCATTATGGAACATTCTAAAAAGAGCTTAGGGCAATTATTTAGGTGAAGTCCATCATCTAGGAAGCTTCTAAAAAAGGCTTATGGTCATTATCTAGGTATGATTCATCATCTAAGAATATTCAACAAAGTCCAAGGTGGTAGAAAAAAGTATAAATAGCATTGGCCTGAGCTTTTTGGAGCATTTGGGCAAGTATAGCGTCAAACCTTCATTCTTAATAAAGTTTGGTTTTGCACCTTGCTGTTCAATTTTATTTTGGTATATTTTTGTTTGCATAGTTTTATCTCTTATGTCCTATTTTGCTTAATTTTGTTCAATTTTGTCCTAATCTATTTTGTCCTACTTTGTGATGAGATTTTATGTTGCTATGGATTAAAAGGGTCTTAGACTCTTAAGATAAACTAATCATGTTTTAGTAAAGGTTTTTGTTTTACAAAGTAATTGCTTAATGAAATTTCTTGTAATCTATTATTTGATTTAAAGTATACTAAGTTTGATTTTAGTTTTGATTAATTTCTAGATTTAATACCTTTTTGTTGGAAACATGGTACAAAAAGGTATTAAATCTAAGGAAAAAATAACATCAAATGAAAGAAATATATGTGAACAAGGACATAAAATCTTCAATCATATAGATTGTTCTATCATGTATGGTAATAGAAGCTTTCAAAGTTAATAGAGACTCTATTATCATCTTATATCAAAAAATAAAATCATTTGCAATTAAAAATATAAAGAAAACTAATATAATAGCATGTTGTTTTCCAAAGTTATAATTAATAACAACTTGGTTATAATCTAGTTAATTTACTAACTTTTATTATAATTTTATAGTACAATAGTTATAAGGCTATATTTTATCAATTTTAATACAACTTGTCTGAAGTGTCAATTGCCTCTTTTGTGTATACTACTGCCAATTCTACCTACATTAAAATGTGAACACCAACATACTCATACAATGTGGAGGATTTTCATTAAATTTAATGTCTACATATTCATTTAATAAATCAATTCAATAGTTGGTATTTATTAGGACTTTGTTTTGCACAACTCTGTTAAAAATAATCATAACATCGAAAAGTCTTTTAACAGAATAGAACTTATCATGTAGGAATATATCTAGGTGTTTGGCTTGTTGCTCGAGATGTCATCAAAGACTGTAAATTAATGTACAAGTGTATTTTAATTTTGACTATCTAAGCACCTTTGCACCGTATTGAGTGGAATATGTGAACGTAATGAGAGAGGTAGTTATGGATTCCCTCCACGTCACCATTCTTGAATACTACAAGTCATCTTCTCAACCAGATAGTCAAGTCATAGCTGCAAATTTTATAGGATTGTCCACAAGGACTAACCGAGTAATGAAAAAGAGAAGGAAAATGAAAATAGAAAACTGTCTTGCAGACACAGTCACGGGGTAAGTAATTTCTTCAACATGATGCCTATCGGACATCCGAAGTGGAATAGGTAGCAGGTGCTTGCCGACTGGTCAGAATATATAGATAGAGAGAACAGAATATGGTGTCAGAGCATACTGTAATGGTGTAATGTCAAGAGCCCGAGCTAACAACCTGTTAAGACAGACAACGTGAAGGAAAACAATGCTTCACTGATCAGATAAGGAAGCTCACTTGAATCATTTCTTTGTCCTTGCCATCATTTTGATGTGTAAAACTGAAGGACCGCCATCTCCAGGATAGCATGCATTAGTACGCACTGCATATTAGTCTGCAGCAATCCTATCCAAACAATGATACACTACTTGGAGCTTCTTGTCAATGATCACAGTCGGAACAGGATACAGAAAAAACGTCAGTAGAATTCTCAATCGCTGTCGCTGTCGTGATCGTTTGTTACATCGTCATCGAAGTATTGATTGAGCAGCCGGTTACCCTCGATCCCTCCAAATTCTTCGTCGTTATCCTGAAATTGTCATGAAGTAATGTTCACCCCTACACATGTGACAAGGATGCAAAACAGAATTCTACAACGAACGATTCCCAGTTATTGAATATTAATGCCCTCAAAATAAAATATTGGGTGAAACTGTGTAGACCAGGAAGGAGACGATTGCAACAGCTCTATGCAGTAAAACTACTTACTCTGGACTCCCACTCCTCAAGTCTGGAATTTTTTGCCATGTATTCTTCCATTGTCCATGCCTCCACATCCCGTTGCTGCAGATCATGTGAACAGATATCAGCAGAGGCGGAACTAATTTTGGAACTTCATTGCCTCAAGCACAGCAAAGAAATATTACGATAGGGATGAAAATAGTAGATAAGATATTACTCACATTTGATTCAACTGTTGCGAAGTAAATATCTTTTCTTGCTGATAGCCGGGGTCCAGATCTAATGTGGGCTAGTGCAACATCTGTAGAAGAAGGACTCATGCATGTTTCGAAAATTCCGGCTCTTGGCATCACCACTGACACATCATAGAACCACACCGTCGTCATCGACAAGCAAAGAATAGAGCATCCTCGTCATCAAAGGCATCTGCATCCATAAAAGTAGAAAAAGCAAGAACTGCATGTTGCGCCTAGGAGCTCTGTAGAAATATTGGAACTGCTCACATTTTGATTCTCGAGCATCTGCGGCAACTCCTTCCCTTCGCGACTGAGAGTTGGAGCACGTCTGTACGAAACATGAAAACGAATTTCAGGATATCTCACTCCTGTACGGTGGTAGTCCCTCAACAGTTCCTTTTGAATAGATCAAACCAGTGTATCTTCCAATATCACAGACAGTCCCGTCAACGCATTTGCATAAGTTGAAGAAACAAGCTCATAAATAGCCCGAAGGAAGACGAGTGAAAGAGCCGTAATTGATTTGAAAAACAATTTGTTTGATAGACTGAGAAAGGTCACTTACTCCGCCGAACAACTTGTGTACTGCTCCGACGACAGTAATTGGATCCACACGGTTGTGCACATGGCCAAACAAGATTAGGATATTCCAATGATAACCTGCTAGCCATATGAAAGCACGCCTCGAAGAAATTCACAGCTACATCTACTCTAATAAGTACTTCCGACGCATGTGCACTCTAAACGGTCATGAGTCACACACATTCAACATTCACAGCACGAAGACAACGAATATATTCTTAAATCTAGGAAATTCCTAATCCGAGTTTCTTACTTCCTTTGCGCATGTTATACTGCTCCTTGTGGTTTTTCAATGCCGATTCTGGTACCGGATTCGCGAGGTTGAGAAGCTGCATTAATAACCACGTACATTACGAGAGAACCGATCTATGGGCAACATGCATAGAGTTTCAATTGTGGTTCCCATAAAGAAGGGATTTCGCATTGAAAGCAGAAGTGGGTCAATCCTTACCTCGCGCTTCGAATTTTCAGCCTCCTTCCTAGCCTCCTTCCTAGCCTCCTCAGCAAGCTTTCTGGACTCTATCGTGGCCTCTTTCTGCATCTTCCGTTCCAACTTCACTTGTTCATGCATGGCAAGCAATGGCTCCTCCCATGGTTTGGCAAATTTCTGTTTGCAGTGAGACGAAACCATTTCAAATCACATTTACAAGGATACTAAAAGAAGGCCTTATTAAAAACTTAGCAACCAAACAACTAACGGTAAACAGTCATCCGCAAGCAATTCGTTGCACTCACGA
Organism: Physcomitrium patens; assembly: GCF_059467195.1. Taxonomy (NCBI): domain Eukaryota; kingdom Viridiplantae; phylum Streptophyta; class Bryopsida; order Funariales; family Funariaceae; genus Physcomitrium; species Physcomitrium patens. The sequence goes on from NC_143432.1 coordinate 9,581,427, forward strand.
GGAAGACGTAACACGTACTGGCTCTTGTATAGCAGGCTTGCTTTTCTTTTTCATTAATTTTCTGAAGGCACGATTATAAGCTCTTGCGACAGGGCTCCCTTTCCCCTCGTCTTTGTTACTTCCGTAGGAGACACTACCCTCTGCGTCCGACGAGTCGCTCCAGGAATTACTGCCCATGCTACGCGTGGAATTGGACCTCAACGGCAAGGTTGGTACTTCAACGTTCCAAAAGGATGCAGACTCTGTCTCCACTTCTCCGACGCCATCTGTCAGCGTGTCCCGACGTTCAGAGGACTGCCTGGGCTGGTACTCAAGGAATGTGACGAATATATCGTCATCTTTGAATTCCCGGCTGGACTGCTGAGTTAAGTTCACTGATTCTGCAAATGGTTTCACAAATTCCCTAATTACGTCCTCGGCGACAGGACTAGCTTCGGCAGCGTGCAGCGTCACTGCTGCCTTGGGGGATCCCAAATCAATTAGATCAACCTCAACCCAATTCTTTTGTATCGGACCGATGGGAGTCGGGTTAGAAGTGCAGGTGATTATTGGAGTAAGATGTGGTACCCTGTGCGAGGCTTTAATGGAGCTAGAAATCTGCTGCATTTGGGCTCCCAATATTCCCACTCGACCTTCAAAAGTCTTTGGAGGACTCTTCGCAGGTTCTGAGGGCCTGTCCCTGTATTGCTCGAGGACGGACCTTACGCCTCCTCTCTTGCTTCTTACATATGTTGTGGAAGGCTCATCATCTTCTTCCACCGAATCAAGGGACTGCTCCCCTCTGAACTCCATGCGAAACATTTTGTAGGGACTCTCCGCTTATTTTGTCACCAAAGAGCTCCCTTATCAGTTCCCACTTCGCTATGCCAACAACAAGTCACCTCCAACCGTCGCCCGAAAAACCTTTGTCGTCCTCTGCCAATCTCTGTATTCAATTTCAACAGATTTCCTCAACATGTTAACAACTTAACCGCTGATAATACCAAACTCATCCATTTTCCGTTGTGACCTACTCCTTCACCAATATTTGCAAAGCAAGCAACCTGAGAGGCAGGGTCCAACACTGCTAAGAGAGCCAAGAGTGTTCCTCTATGGAACGCACATATGGTAAGGTGTATGAGGCTGTGTCAAGCTATGTTCCTCATACACCTTACCTTATGTGCGTTCCATACATATATACATATTCGACACACTCATGTAATTCACAACTAACGGGCCCATAGCCGATTTGATTGAGAATTTGATACAGATCGGCATAGGTAGAGCTGCTGATACACTAAGGAGCCATCTCTAGTTAAATTTAGCTCAAATAAAGCGCACGTTCAAACACAAGAATCTACCACTGCACTTTCGTAACTCTACTGTGAACAGCAGCTGAGGCCTAGCCATTCCCTGCAAGCGAAACGGCTACCCCAACTACTAGTGACAACCCAGTAGAGTCGTTCAAAGGAGAAGCTTGGACTGGTTCATCTTGTGCCTCTCGAAACAAAATGGTAATGGAGCCCAACAATTCTTACAAACACAATCGATTCGGTGAGGCGCAATCAATCTAAGAAGAACCACTGCAAGAACAAGATGAATTCCCATCTAAAGACACTGCTTGCTGCAAAGAACGTCGTGAAAGGAAAAAGGTTCCAGACAGAATATCTGGCATACCGATCCTGATGCAAACGTGTCCTCCCTAGCAAGCTACAACAAGGTTCGTACAAAAAAGCATCCCCAAGTTTCGTTTCCTCGTGAGCTACAAGAGATGCAGCTTCCCAATGTTTGCGCACCACAAGAATTATCCGCATCCAAAAGAATTGGCAAGGATCTTGAACTACTTACTCTGTGCTGGTATTTTCCGTCACTTGGACAACCCGCAAACTTCCGTTCGCAATCTGCTGTGTCATAATGCACCCTACATTGGCAGCCACATGAGGAAAGCTCCGCAAACAGACCCGTCCACCCACTCGGCATCCACCATTAAGCGCGTGATGAAGACTGCACTGCTACAACCCCAGTTTGGGAACTTGACAGCATACGAAAGCCAGGGCATATACAATCTAGAAGCTCAAATTTGTCACCGTCACTATGTGTTCAAATGCGGTCCAAAGCAACGCTCCTTAGGAATCGCGAAACTGCGACTACAACTTTGGTGAATTGATGTGCAGCATCGAGAAGACCCCATTAACTTATGATAAACATGGGGACCATGTGAACCACAGGTACGTCTGCATTAACTGCAAATCTAAGTGATCCTGCGCACTCGCAACTCCCTGCGTCATGGAACTAGTCAAACTCCAGGATGAACCGAATCGTGATGAAGACGTCAACGGATGGAATCCGCAACTTACCGTTCCACGTTAGCAATCTCTCGGCAAAAAGACACCCAACTCACTCTTGATTACAACCCTACACAATAACCGAAAGAGAACAGTAAGTTGTCGTGTAGGAAACCCTCCACAGATATATACTCAAAATTCTTCCCCGATACGAAAAATGATCCCCTGAAGTCTGGATATGGCTTCAGGGGCACCCGTCGAGCTTCACCTACCCACCTCGCCAACTCCCCCAGATTCTCCTACCTTGAGTCAGCTTTTCCCCAGGTCTGTGCGCACCACGTGATGGACTTCGAACTGAAATTAGCAAACCGCAATGCGTTCTCACAGGCCAGCTCTGAATCTTTGCATATGCTTCCGAGGATATCACACTGGACTCGTGCAGCTTGCCAGCGCTCCAAGCAACCGAGTCTTTTCAATTGAACCCCAGGCACCGGCTTTTGATTCTGAGATTTTCTGTGGTGTTTAATGCCGCTCTCAAGGACATATCCGTAACTGCGATGACGTAGACGACGGCGCGTCCCAAATGCAGCTATCTGTGGGGATGTGCTCCTGACGATGCGCCATCTGTATGTGTGGGTCTCCGCTCCCGCACCATCCTAGCTTGGCATTCACGAAGCGAAGCTCGCGATGCTGCCGCCACGTCACGCTTTGGCCCCCTCGCCTGAAACCCAAATTGGTTCTACCCCTTTCCATTCATTTACTTTTGTATTTGTGTGTGTGTATATATAAAAGTTCATTTGTGGGTCTGAATATTTTGAAATCTAGGGCAAGTGAGGACAATGAGTCTGTGTCTTTATATGCTTTCTCAAAAGAATATCATGAGCCTCTTGAGAGGTTGACAACTTCTGTAGGTGGACCATATTCAGAAGCATTTCAAATGACAAAAGTGAATAAATCTAAACAGCGTTTGTATTAAATGTCGGCTTGTTGGATTCTGTGTTGTTTTCTGGCACCCCCTCTGTGTTTTCATTGGCAGATGTTTTAGTATTTCATTGTGGAGTGTTTTTATGCCCTTTGTATTGAGCCTGAAAATGCAATTCTTGGTTCGGATTAATCATGGATACCTCATTTTCAAAAGTTTCATGTTAGAGAATATGTTGTGAAATTTTACAGTGCAAACAGAGTATGGTATTAATTGTTTTTTCTGTTAACCATAAGTTTTATACTCTAGATTCAAATTGGGTTGACCATTTCAACACAAAAGTTGTTGGAACCACAGTTTTACTTTTCAGTCATATCTATCTCAATCTTTTTGAGATAAAGTATTTTATATCACATGTTTTTTTTTAAAAAATTATTATTAATATAACTAATGTGTGCATAAATATATCACACAAATTCATGATGTTGAAAAATATGTATAATATTAAATTTCCGATTAAATAAATAAATAAATGTAAGCATCAATCAAAAAATCAATGTTGACCAAAACGAATAATATTTTGAAAGTTCATTCATTAATTAATTAATATGCTAAATTCATAATCTGAAAACTGATATATTTTTTTCACATTTAAATCTAAGATTAATTTGTAATTGAAAAGATAATTTTATTTTTAATAGTAATAAAAAGAAAAGTCAAACAATGTGAAAGATAATATGCAGATTGTTTGTCAATAATAATTTGGCTTATTTTTTTTTAATTATAGCTTGATGATCAGTGCACAACTTAATAACCAAACACTATCAAAATTAAGTAATATAAAAACATATAAAAAGTATTACAAGGTAAAATAAACACCATATTGGCTATGCAACAATACCAGATACTTTATAAGCAACAAATTGAATAGTAAGACAGTACTTTAATGCTTAATTTATGATTAAGCAAAACTGAAAGTGAAAATAGCTATCAAAGGCATCAAAGATAGTTTCAGGATGGTGTTGTATTTTCATTTTTAAAAATTCCACTTCCATAATTTACTAAAGAGAAAGAAAAAGAAAAATGACAATAAAAGTATGATCAGAGCCCACCAATCCATAAAATTTGTAATATATGTAATGGTTGTTTTAGATACATCAGTTTATAAGTTTTATTATCAACATGTCACATTGGTAGAAGAAACTTTCTATCTTGTTGATATTACATTGTAAATGAGTAATTTTAAGATGATTTTATTATGTATACAGACATTTGCATATGTTAAATGATGCTAGGTAATGCTACCAAATGTTGTTAGGTGACAAGATATAATAATGTAGTATGATTTTTTTTATACAAGAGTCAAATCCTTTATTGGCAATATCTAATCTACATTCCTTATTGAACAATACTCTCACTCTGCACTACCTCTATAATGATGTATTCAATATAAATCACTTCCCACTCATCCACAATGCCTGTTGAGTCACCACATGACCAGCATGTTAATAGCTGTGCTAAGTCATCATGATTTGTTTTACATTAATCATATTGCCATGTCCCTTCTTCCTTTATTTTGAATTAGGATAAAATTTGATTATTATTTAATGTAGCTAGATTAACTCATGTATATAAAATAGTCTTGTTGTTAATAGAAAAGTACTTGAGAGCCATTTGCAACATAATATCAAAGCAATGTTGTAATACATGTGTTCTTGCTTGAGAATGCACTAGGCACCTAGCTATAGAAGGTAAGTAGAAATGCAACAACAATTCTATCAAGTCTAATAGAATCTTAAATAAACTTTAAGTAAACCTTAACAATCCTAATCAAACTTTGACCAATCTAAAATAAATTTAAAATAAATTACAGAAAAAACACAAAAAAGTCCTAAAATAATTTCAAAGAAAAATAACAAGAATCTGAAAGAAATATAAAAATAAAATTTTCAAGAAATAACAATAATCTTAAAGAAATACTAAAAATAAAAAATTTTAAATAAATAATAAAGAATCCTAAAGAAATACTAAAAATAGAAATCTTAATTAAATCTTACTTAAATCCTAGGTCAAATTTCAATTAAATCTTAATAAAATCCAAATCCTAAACAAACCTTAAAAAATCCTAATCAATTGCTAGTCAAGTTCTAAACCAAATCCTAAGAAAATCATAATTCTAACTAAATCTTAGACCAAATTCTAAGCCCTAATCAAATCATAGACAAATCTTAAATCAAATCCTATAATAAATTAGAACCTCAACAACTAATGATTAAACTATTGATATCAACTTAATATTTGAACACTTTTTAATATCTTAATTAGAAATTAATATAGGCATGTTAAGAAAAGAATTAATAATAAGATAAAATAAAAATTACTTCAAATTACTAAAAATTACTTCAAATTATACTTTTTAATATCTTAATTAGAAACAAGCAAAAGAAAGATAAGATCAATTGTATTTACCAATTGAGAGAAATGTAAGATAATCCAATCAAGTGTTGAAGGGCCTCCTATTTCAACCTAAATATTGAACTTCTAACACCAATACCTCTTTCTTGAACCATTGAATTGTGGTCAAATTTTATTTAAATATTATAAATTGAATCTAGTATCTACACAAAAAAATTCACTTTAATCCAATTAACAAATTATTGAAGATCTTAAAAATACTCATTGACCCTCAAACTCCAAATTCTGCGACTTCAACCCACAAAAACCTTCACACACTTTGATCTAATTGTTTGATTGATTTCAAAATTTGCATACATATTTATAACTAGCACATCAACACATTATCCAAAATTCACTTGTACTTATACCACGAAACTCAAGAAACACTCAAATTTGTAAATATATTTTTATTTCTCAAAACCTAAATCAACTAAAAACATTACTAACTTAAAAAAATCCTCAAAAACTCAATATTGATTCAATTAATATAAAACCAATGCCCAAATTTTTTTTCAATTTTTCTTTCAATATTTATTCTTTGATCTATCAAAGAACTCCAAAATTGATGTATAGGCATAATTTTATGCCTCAAGATCTGATTTTAATCTAGATTGACGATTGGTCCTCTCTAGATATCAATTTTTAGTAATTTGAAGTAATTTTTATTTTATCTTATTATTAATTCTTTTCTTAACATGCCTATATTAATTTCTTATCTCATTTACTTTGATTTGGCTCATTTATGCTTGTACAAAGTGAATAGAAGTCTCTCCTATAAAAAGGTAATATTAAGACTAAAACTTTTATTACCTTTTTATTATTTATCTTTTCTTTTCTACTACATCTTTTTGCTAGGTTCGTCTATAATAACATCCATATTTTTATTTATTATTATATAGTCATATTTCTACATGACAATGTTAGAATAGTTCTTGAGGTCTAATGAGCCTTGCTCTCAAATTAGGAAGAAAGAAAGAAAGAAAGAAAGAAAGAAAGAAAGAGGGATAGAAGAAATGGTAGAAGGAAGAAAGAAGTTCATAAATTATAATGTAGGAAATTTGAGAAAATTAGTTGGAGCTCAAAAATAATTTTTTGGAAGTTGAAGACATCTACAATCTTAAAGAGAGAGAATTTATAGAACATTATAAAAACAAAGAGAATAGTTTATTATTTTTTATTAATATATTAGAAAAATCTTATATAGAAGTATAGTTACCAAAAGCAAAGCAAAGAGCTCTATTGAGCTTCACCATATTAGTCACAAATAATCTAATAAGCAAAGTATTTCAATACAATAACCTTGCAGATTTATAGAACATGTTTAGAAGAATGTTTAATTAGAAAACTAGTAATAAATCATGTTATTGATCAAAAAAATAAATAAGGTAACAATAAAAGAAGGTGGTCATATTAATATTTTTTTAATTGAGGCAATAGACAAGAAGAACTAGCTAAAGATATTTGATAAAGAAATTGTAGATAAGATTGTCATAAATACACTCGTCAATAGACTACCTTAAAACTACAAAATGGTAATTTAAGGCATCACTTATATGACACAACCAATATTTGAAGATACTATAGATAAGCTTCTTATATGAACTCATTACATAGTTATAGGAGAACAAAAGTTGAGATAAGAAAAAAAAACTTTAGTAGTACAATTTTAATAAATAAATTTCAAAAGACGTGGAGACAATTATTTTATGCAAGGATGAGGAGGTCAAAAGAGAAGAAACTTAGCTTGAGGAATCCCACATCATTTGAGAAACTAATACCTGACATGAATAATTAGTGGCTTCAAAACAAACTTTGAAGGCTATCAAACTTTACACAAAAAAGATTGCAATCTCCCACATCTAAATTTGGATAATATAAAAATATTAAATTAATATACTACTATGTATATGGAAGATCTAACCACATTACGTGAAACTACTGACAAAATCAATACAACAATTTTAATAAAAGGTATGTCAAATGAAGTACTTATGGTAGCTTTGGAAATAATATAAGTATTGTTCTCATTGTGTTCAAGCTTCAATATACCAAAGCAATTGAACTAATAGAAGTGGATTCAAACATGAGGAAAGACTTTATTTACATATTCTACATAGCCCCACTGCTAATTGTGTAGCGCCCTCGTAAACATTATTTAGCCTCAACTTATAAAGACATAGCAGCGTTGACTTCTTCAGCTAATGGTGTTGGCTTACCACCCTTTGAATTGGCGACTTCTTCTTCTGCTACATCTTCATCATCTGCCTCAGTGTTCGATGGTTCTTCATCCAAACGTGCCGTTAGATCTTCATTCAATAAATCCAATTCCCGTACCTGAGACTCAAGATGAAAATTTAGTTGTCCCAATCCTCAAACATCTTCTGCCATTCTTCTATTGATTTCAAAGGTAACTCCGAAGGTGTTGTCGTGGAAACTGGCATATTGGTCCACACTAAATTATTGGCCTCCTTCTCTAATGTGACTAATTTAGTCTACAACATCACAACCTCTACCTGCAAATGCTCTTGCCGTTCCTTTCAATCGGTCTCTATCTTTGCTTTCTCAGACACTATGTTTACCATCTTCTCATTTTCCGCCATCTACTTCTCTTTAATCCTAACCTCCACTAGTGTAACGTCAATTGGTGGTAAGTTTTACGAAATGCATAAAAATCCTTGCATATGCATTCTTCAAAAATCCTGCTACTTCTCCTTAGTCTAACAAACATCCAATCGGATCGGCTCCATATTAGTCACAATGATACACTCCAATGGTGGCAACTCATCCTTATGCCTTATATTGCGTTGTTTCTCCTTGCTATTCAATAGCTACTTAATCTTCTCAATCGCCATTATATTCTAATACAAGCAAGCACTCACAACTAATCTCTCAAAATACACAGACACGGGTGCTTATACAAAAGAAAACACGATGCTTGTGAAGAGCCTCCCTCCTACTTCTTACTATGGTCCAATCAATTGGATCAACTTCCTCTTATTTTCCACGATTTGTTATGATAAAATATCCTATTAATTAGGTCTGATAACCAGTCTTTACTACCATCATCACTAATCCCATCCATATTCTTCACACTTCTTATCACCTTACATTTACTTATCCTATCATCATCATTATTTATTCCTTCCCTCTCCTTTTGTAACAGAAAACCCGTCCCGAGTTTATGTATAGTAAAGTTTAAGCCGATTGCCATTGATCCATGTCATAAATTTAGTATCCATAAAATCTTCCAATTACACTGAACCATTTGAAAATCTGTCAATAACTCGATATAGCCCATGCCATCAAACTTGAAATTTTCTTGGAAAATTTTTAAATCGACTATCATAAAAAAATATCAAATCATTTGGCATAAAAGCCTTTGGTCTAAGCTTACTATCATAATAAGTCTTCCTTCATTTTTGTGTAGTTTCCATTATCATTAATGCATTGGCTCTAGTTTCATCTATTTTTTTCAATTCTTTTAAACAGTGCCGCAATAAATGATGATCTCCCAATCTATTATCTATAACAATTTGTAAACTTAGGACTTTTAATTCAATAGGTAATATTACTTCCTGGCTATAAACCAATTAAAAGGGGTAGGATTGGTAGTAACTTTATACACAGTACAGTATGCCCATAAAGCTACGAACAATTTAGTGTCCCAATCTCTTCCCACTTTTGAAATTATTTTTGTTAAGATTTTATATAAAATTCTATTAGTCTTTTTCGTTTGTCCATTAGCTCTAGGGTGATACAATGTAGTCTTACGATGTTTTATCTCGTATTTAGCCGTAAGTGCTTCGATTGTATTATTTATAAAATGAGTTCCTCGATCACTAACCAATTCTCGTGGACAACCGAACCATGTAATAATATTTTCATACAAAAAGGTTGCTACTGTACTTGCACTATCGATTTTTGTAGCTACGACTTCAGCTGATTTTGTTATGTAATCTATTGCTACCAGTATATACCATTTTTGTCTATTTCTCGAGGATGGTGCAATTGATCCCACAAAATCAATTCTCCATTTTTCAAAAGGTGCTTGAGTTAGAATTGGTACCAATAGCATTGCTGAAGTTCCAGTAAGTCGACGCGTTTTCTGACATGGATCACAATGATGGACGAATTGGTGGGCATTTACAAACATTGTTGGCTACCAATAACCAGCCTGTAAAGCTTTACGAGCCATACTGTTCTCCGCAAAATGTCCACCACAACTATCCAAGTGGCAACCTTCTAATATAGTACTCACTTCAGTCTGATAAATAGAGCGTCACAAAACTCCACCTTTGCCTTGTTTATATAAAGCTTCTTCAATCATCATATAAGGTGCATATTTTAATATTAAGCGTCATTTAAGCTTTTCATTAAAATTGGGTGGGAAGGTTTGAAATGTCAAATATTGAATTATTTCACTATACTCCGAAGTAATTACATCTACCACAAACAGTTTTGCGTCGGATAGTGCATCGTTAATGGATTCATTACCCAATATATTGGATAACCGAGATAAATGGTCCGCATTGGAATGAGATTTTCCTAGTCGTACCTGAATTGTAAAATCAAATTTTTGCAAGAATAAATCCATCGTGTAATACAACCACTCAATTGAGGCTTATTAATCATATATTTTAAAGCATCATGGTCAACATGAAAAATAAATTTATAACCAAAAAGATAATGTCAAAACTTTTGTATGAAATAAATCATCCCTAATGCTTCTCTTTTGGTTGTTGTATAATTTCTTTCAGCAGCTACCAATTGACGACTTGCATAATAAATACGGTGATCAAAATCCTAGTCATCTTTCTGGCTTAACACAGAACCAATCGTGACATTAGATGCATCCACATAAACTTGGAATGGTTTTGTCCAACAAGGTGCCACCAATATTGGTGCTAAAACCAATTTCTGTTTCAATGTTTTGAATGCAATTATATATTCCTTTGTCCAAACTGGATTGATCCCATCGGTTGGTGGTTTTTTCAAGAGATTTGTCAACGAAAGGCATATAACTACAAATAGATAGATAAATCGTTGATAATAACTAACATGGCCAACAAATGCTTGAACACCCGTAATAGTATCTAGTTGCTTTAATTCTATTATAATCTTTATTTTATCCAGATTTGTAGCAATGCCTGCCATCGAAACTATATGACCCAATAGTTTACCAGAAGGCACACCAAATTGGTACTTTTCCAAATTTAAAGAAATTCCATATTTGGCACATTGATTCAAATATTGACCTAGACATTCTAAATGGTTGGCTCTCGTACTAAATATATAAAAATCATCTAGAAATATTTCCATTAAAATTCATAGATAATCTCGGAATACTTGTGTTATTACTCTTTGAAATGTAGCTGGTGCATTATAAAGTCCAAATGGCATAACCTTATAGGCAAAGGTCTCCCAATCCATAGTAAAAGTAGTTTTTAACTAGTTTTTTTTTGTAATTTTAACTTGATTATAATCGGAAAATCCATCAAGAAATGAATAACATTCATGTCCAGTGACAGCATCTAATATACTATCCGTGAATGGTAAAGGAAAATAATTCTTCTTGGTAGCCGCATTTAATTTGTAAAAATCTTGACAGATGCAAACTTCTCCATTTTTTTTCAGTACCATAACAATTAGTAAAACCCATTCACTGAAAGAAATCGGATAGATAAATCCAACCTCCAAGAGTTTATTCAATTCTTCTTTTACCATAAGTGAGTATTTTAGATTAATTTGATGTTGTCTTTGACATACTATTATAGCATTCTCCTCCAATATAATTCGATGCTCACAAACTTCAGCTGGAATTCCTTTCAAATCCACATACGACCATGCGAAAGCAATTTTATGCATTAAAAAGTAATCCACCCAAATTTCTTTTTCTTTGTCTTTTATACCATTATAAATCTGAATGATTTGGAGAGCCTTCCTTGTACCTAAATTAATTGGTTGACATCGTGGAATTTAAGGAGTCTCTGAAATAATGTTCTACTCAATTCCAAAATCTTTCATAAAATCCTATAAATTAGAACTTTCCAACTCCAATTCCATAGCACTAACGTGATTAACATCCTGTCTATTCATCCAATATGCAATCATATGATTAGAATCATCAATAACATCTGGAAGAACTTAGTACTCTCTCGGTCCCATGCACTAATATTTTATTCTAGTGTGCTCGACAACTTACCTTGTATCAGCATAATATAGGTCAGGTGCACCAATTTCTTCTTCTATGGACTCATCTTCACAATCTGACGTGAATTTTGAACTGAAAAATTGAGTTTCTCTGTGATATTGGACAAGGTATATTTGAAGTACAATTTTATCATTATCTTTTCTAATTGTCAATGTACCACGGCCCTAGTCATTTGAAGCTTTAGCTTAATACAACAATGGTCGCCTCAATAAAATTGGATATGACAATATAGAGCTTTGTAATTAAAAAATAATATAATCAATTTTGTAGGTAATCCTCGCAATTACTGTATCAATACTTTGTAAAATATTCATAGGTTTAACTTGACTGGAGTCAGCTATTCTCAAAACTACTGTAGTAGGCAATAAGTGATTCAAATCCAACTCCTCCATTGTAATGGCATTAATAAGATTTACACTAGATCCTTTGTCTACTTGCACTCTTGGTACTAACACTCCATCAATTGAGACATCAATTGTTGGTGCATCCGGATTGAGATTCAAACTTACTTCTCGGATTTCTTTATTTTGAGATCTGTGACAAATTAATGAGAAATTCAAGATAGTTCGGCATTTAAGTGCTTCCACCAATAGTTGCTTCATAGAGATCGTGGGTTGTATGGTACCTAAATCTTTTAGAATATCATATGGTTCTGTATTAATGGTAATTCACAATGTCCATTTTTTTTCCCAATCTTAGACACCGACGCAAGTAAATTGATTTTCTCTATATTGGAAATTAGTAAAGCTATTGGAACTAAATTTGATGGAGCTTGTAAAATTGATTCTTTCAACAGGTAAGATTGTTCTCCCAATTGGTGTGATATTGGTTCTTTGGAATTCGGTGGTCGACCAAATATACTGAAAGGATTAAATGGAGAGAATTGACTCACTTTTAATATTCAATTTCTGCTCAAAATTTGTACTAGGTTTTTTTTTGCCTGATAACAGTCCATCACGATTTACAAGAATTGGTTCTTCTAATATTTGAATTGGTCCTTTCCCCTTTTGCTGACTTCTTGTAAAGATAGCTTGGACTACTTCTACCTGATGAACTGATGATTCTTGTTTCCCATTATTTTTTTGCTCTACAATTTACACAGTCGATTGTGTCTTCTGATCATGATTATTAGGATTAAATGGAACATTGCATTGATAATGAAAATAACATGATTGCTTGAAATTTCTACATAGTGGAGCATATTCGTCTATAAACCTTAGATTAAGGTATTCACTAGCACAATGAGCAATTTTCTAGCACCGATAGCAACGTAGTGGTTTTTGACCCATACCGTTAGGTACACTTAGAATCTCCAGTAGAATATATCTACTAGGTCGATTCTAGGTAGCCATAGTAAATGATCCTTGCTGACCAGTTACTATTGGTCAAGAATTGGACTGCTGAATTAATATAGTTTGAGGATTACTCCCTTGATTATTTCCATCGTTTTACATATTTGTTCTATAAACCAAATTATAATTAGTATTTTGAAAATTTCCAAAGCTACGATTAGGTCGATTTGGGCAATCACTATTCCAACCACTCATATTTTTAGTCTGTACTTGATTAACATCCCATTGAGTTGGCTATATTAACGTCTGGTTATTGAATTATTGTTGCCTTAGTAAATGCGAGTAGTTTTAGGTAGGGTGCTTTCTTCCACAAAATGTACATTGAACACCCGTTTGTCTGGGTGATGGACATTCCGTATCAAAATGACCTTGTCCCTTATAATTATTATATTATATATTAGATCTTGTATTAGAAGGCTTATGTCGTTTCTCCTTATCTGTAGCCAAATTCATGGCCAATTCTTCCATCTTCTTTGTTAGATTTAATAACAAGACTTCATTTGGATCTTTAATAGTCGCATTTGTGAACAATTCCAATTGTTGATAGATTGGTGATGTAAAATAAGGTATCATTGTTATTGGTGCTATTGCTTGGAGTGGAGTAGAATTAATTGATTTTTGCAACATAACATTCTTCACATTGGAGGCAACCATTTGTGGATAATTATCCATCGACACATTTTTCGGTTGTATTTGTTGGCTTCCTAAACTTGGAATCATCATGGCCCCCACTGTTAATAATTGGTCATAATGACATTCTTTCCATACCTTTGCTCATGCCAACAATGTCTCTATCGTAGTTGATCGAGCCTCTTTTACAAACATTTTCAATTCTGCTGGATGCAAACTGTTAATTAATATCGATAATATAAATGCATGTGGTATTTTATTATTTGGCCATTTATAAAGTATATCTGCAACCCGGCCATAATAGGATTCTACTAATTCTCCTACAAACATCTTGCTATTCATAAAACTTTCTCTAAGCAGATCTTCAAATCCAATTGGTCTAAAATGGGTTAGAAAAGCATTCCTCAAGGCCTCCCAATTGAGAAATCTATCCACTAGTTGTCGATTATATCATTCAAAAGCTATATCTTTTAAAGTTGTTGGCAACCATCTTTATCAAATGTCTTCAGTTCTACCATTATTAGCCACGCAGGCTATCAAGAATTGAGAAATATGGTAATCGGGATCAAAGCCCGATCAACCACTAAAAGTAGGTAATGGTCCCACACTTTTAGTGCGGTCTCCTAATGCTCCCATTTGTACCGTAATTGATACTTCTTGCACTCTTATGACCATTGGTGTTATCACTAGTCTCCTTGCTATTTGAATTTGAATTTTTCTTCTTTTGATTTTACTTGGACTTGCAATTCCTTTTTGTCATTCCCGTAGGAGATTTCTTATGCGTAATCACTCCTGTCTTTCTTTTGCTTATCGATTAATTCTTTGATAATCCTCTCCTTCATGATTATTATTCATAAACTTTCATTCTTCTTTACAAAATCAATACTACCTTGAATTATAACTCACATATTTATAACCCTAAAATTGGTTCTTCTCACATTCTCATTCAACATATAATTCTATCTCCCATACAATCAATTTCTAACATTTCATATTGTTCTCATTTCCCTGGCAGTAGTGCCAAAATGTTGTTCTTGTTGTGTTCAAGCTTCAATATATCAAAGCAATTGAACTAATAGAGGTGGGTTCGAACATGAAAAAAGACTAGTTATATGAATTGGGTTTGTTAGTATCACAATTGACTGTACTCTAGCTATCTGAAATCATT
Source organism: Physcomitrium patens (assembly GCF_059467195.1). Taxonomy (NCBI): domain Eukaryota; kingdom Viridiplantae; phylum Streptophyta; class Bryopsida; order Funariales; family Funariaceae; genus Physcomitrium; species Physcomitrium patens. Next base: position 9,596,431 of record NC_143432.1, read on the forward strand.
TATGAAACTACAATATACCAAGGCTTACTACTTTTATCTTAATTCAACACATAATTCATTCTACGACTATCAATTCAACAATACTTTCATATTCTTATCAGTTCATCTCCCACTTACTCTCTTTGCAGTTTATATATATTCAATTATTGATCTCCATCTTACTTATTATATTTAGTTTTTCAATTCATCAAACAAAATTCAATATCTTCCCTTAACACAACACAATTCGATATCTCAATTCTCAAGGTCACAAATTTTCTCCAAAACGGTCAGTCCAAAGTCATATTCCACAATATTCTAATCACAATTTCAATAATACTTCTCTCAATCACAATTCTTCATAACCAAATAATAAAAGCAAAGAAAATAAAGAGGTAGCACCAAGCTTACCTCGACTTACGACTTTTATAGTCTTGCCCCGATCTCTTTTTTCTCAACCTCTTTATCCTACCAAAAGATGGACCGTCACCCAGCAGATTCCAAAGGTTATGAACCTTTGAATTCTTAACCATTTATTCTACTAACAACCTACTGTTATCAACTAAACTACCTAATCATAAGTCTAATTCTCAAGGTTATCAATAACCAACCAGTAACTTATCACAAACTTTATTTACATATTCTACAATAAGCAAAGCCAATCTTATTGACTTTTAAAACAAAAATTGGTATATTGATTCAAGAGCCAACAATTATTTTATTGTAAAAACTTCAAACCTTCAATTATTAGAGACACAAATTTGAAGTAGAACAATGAAATTAGTAAATGACAACTTTCATAGGATTGAAGCTGTTAGTTTTGCTATTGAATTATGTGATATTTGGTTGAAAATGCATTGGCCATTTGGCTCTACAAGACAAAATAGAACTTATAACAACAAGGTCTTAAAAACTCTAAAAGAATTCTAAACAATCTCAAATTAAATCCTAATAATATTAATCAAATTTTAATCAATTTCAAAAGAAAACTTTAAAAAAATGACAAAAGAAACATAAAGAAATTATAAATTAATCTTAAAGAAATATATATATATATATATATATATATAATCTTTAAAAAATTTATAATCTTAAATTAAAATCTAATTTAAATTCTAATCAAATTCTAAATCTTAAATCAAATTCTTAATTAAATCTTAGTAAAATTCTGAATCCTAAATTAATCTTTAATAAAATCCTACTCAAATCTTAAACTTAAAATAAAATTTTAATTAATCTTATGATAGCTATAAATCTCAATAATTAATATTCTAATTATAGATTTTAGTTCAAATTTTATATATCTATAATTTATTAAATTAAAAATAAGTACAAATAATTTGAAGAAGATCAAATTTACAAAATAGAAGATAAATCCTAAAATCTGCTCAAGTATTAGCTAGCTTTCTTCTCCAACCTTAATGCCAATCTCTTAAAGCTAATGTCTCTTAATTTCGTTCTTTAATGACCTTCAAACTTTGCAATGGTATTCAAAATTAAGTCAACTACAATCATACAAAGTTTTAACTCAATCTAAATAATATATTGTTGTAAATCTTAAAAACTTTCAATAATCTTCTAAATTCTAATTCTTGAGACACTAGTGTATTTAAATTCCAATAACTTTTAAAAAAAATTATCAGATCAAGATCAAACTTAAAATACCAATTCAAAAAAACATTAATCATGTAATATTTTACTTCATAGATCATTAATGAATCTCACATAATAATCCATAGTATAAGTTCTTTATGATTTTTAAAATCCAATGTAATCTCATAACAACCTTAATTTTGCAAAGCCTTTACAAAGTTAATAAAAATTCAAATACCTCAATATAATTGCTTGAAGAACCTCTCATAATTTTTCTTTCAAATCCCACTCTCCAATCAACCAAAGAACTCTAAAATTATAGTAGGAGTACAATTTTGTGCCTTCAAGTCTGATTTCAACCTTGATTTATAATGGGTCCTCTCTAGGTATCAATTTTTGATTTTTTAAGATAATTTTTGCTAAAAACTACTCTCAATTATTTTCTAAAAATTCTTATATTAATTTCTTTCTTATATATTTTATCTTTTTTTATTTATGGCCTCACAAAGTAAGTAAAAGTCTTTTTTATAAAAATATAGCATTAGCACTTATTAAGTTTTACCACCTCTATGTCTATTATGTATATTTTTAAGATAATTTACTATAATATTTTTATTTAAGCTCCTCTATAATATAATATTTTTTCTTCTCTTTCACCTAATGGCTGTGTTATAATATAATACTATTTATGTAATTTCAACATTTGATGCAATAAATCTTTATAATATTTTATATGTTCCAATCTTGAATTGAAACTTAATCTTAGTAAGAATATTAATAGAATACAACAAGGTAGTTATACTCAAAAATAAATATTGTTTGATATTAGAATAAAATAAAAAATTAATATTTTTAGGAACAAAAAAGAAAGAAAATGGATTTTGTTAATTTTTTTATACTTGATAAAAATAGAAAATATTAGACTATGGCATAAAAATTTTGAGCACTTATATTATGTTGGATTATAATATTTTTAAAGAGCTTACCATGTACAAGGACTACTACAATTTTACATACTATAAGAGATATGTAAGGACTGCCTTTCAAAACAACAAAATTAAAAAATATTTCTAAAAAATATACCTCACAATGTAGAAAAGATATTATAATTTATAAATTCTGATTCAATAAGATCTATGAAAATATTATCCTTGAAAGGTTCCAAATACATTGTAATATTCATCAATGATTAGTTTAAAAAAAATAGATATTTTACATACAAAACAAAGATAAAATATTAAAAAAAAATAGAAAATTTAGAAATAAAGTACAAAAGAAAAAAATAAAAATAAATATTATGCCTAAAGAAAATTAGAGGAGGAGAATACTTATCACAAGAATTCAACGACTATTTAAGAACACATGGAATCAAAATTGTGGATGATAACCTTACAAAAGCCAAAAGTATGAAGTTGTAGATGATAACCAGAATTAATAAAAAAAGGTATTTATTGCATAGAAGAATATATTATGTTGTTATAAAAAAAATTATTCATGAAAAAATAGTTGTTCAATCATCTTATTAGAAGTTGATGATACACCTCAAATATTGCTCCAAAGCTTGATTTATCCATCTTTTTTGTCTATCAATTTGAAGATAGAAAGTTAAAGATAGTTTTATATCTATCTCTAGAATCTTAAAAAAAAAATTACTAAAATCTTAATACAAATTGGATTTTATATTTGATTTAATATTCCTTGAGAAAATTATAATAATAATAAATATTATCAATAAAAAGCTTAATTATTTCTTTACTTGTAATAAATTTTGTATATAGTACTAAATATACCATCTTGATAAAATGATCTACTATGACAAATATAGAATCATAAGAACCTGAAAATAAAAAATCCATGATTAAATTCATAGAAACAAAAGACTATGATTGTTTTAAAATAGATAATGGTTGAAAATTTTCATAAGCTTGACGACAAGGAATTATTTATCTTGAAACAAAAATCACATGTTTATAAAAAGTCTTTATTTGAAGCCACTAAAAATCTTTGGATATTAGCTCCAATATCTTGTTGTATCTAAAATGTCATAGTGTTGGTGTCACGGATATATTATTGAAGAGGATTCAAGAAGATTCTACGAAGTTCTAAAAAGTTCTAAGAAGATTCTTATAGATTCTAGAAGATTTTAAAAGATTCTAATAGATTCTAAGAAAGTTCTAAAAGGTTATAAGAGACCTTAGAAGGTTCTAGGAGGCTTTAGATGATTTATGAAGTTGCCAAAAAAGGATCTTAGGCTTGTTTTGTTTCCATGCCTCATAAAAACTTCTTAAAAAGCTTCCTTGGACCTAATATATAAAAGAATTGTAGTTGAGGGGATCCTCACTCTCAACAATTCACTTCTTGTAGTCTAACCAAGATCTTCTTCTCTTATCTTCAATTATTGTTCTAATGTTAAACTAATTCCATTTCTTGGTCTTGAATCCTTGTCTTGTATATGGTTCTTAACAGTTTGTCAAGATTACAATAAAAAAATATTAGAAGTTTAGTATTTCTTGACAAAGAGTGAATTACCACTCTTTTTGGAAGTATAATAGCATTCTAAAGGTTTTGGATTACCCTCCCACAAACTAATATTGTTCTTTTCTTAATATTCTTTTGGTTTTTTTCCTTTGTACTATAAATCAGGTTTTTTTCTTTTGAATGTGTGTTTCTCTGATTTTTTATGGTAGAAGGTGGAAAAGTCAATATGACAAATTCTAAAGAGATCAAATTAGATTCTATAATTAATGCTCTTGAAGCATTGAGGATCAAGACAAATACTTTGTCAAAGTAGAATGAAGAACTATATATGACCATATATAATGGTCTAGGAGCCGGAGTGCCTCAACTACCACATCAAATGGCAATAGAGGTTACAAATTCTCAAATGACTTTTTCTGCTTCAACAAATATGGAAGGTGCATCCACTCAAGACAATAGTCTGACAATAATAATAGCAAAAGAATCAAGGATTAGCCTTCTGAAAAAGTTTGATGATACCTGTTCAAAATTTTGTGGCTTTGTAAAATAAGTACAACTAATCACCTTACTTCAAACTCAATGATACTTTATTGAAGCATCTTATGTTAGTTTGGTTTGGTTTGAAGCATCTCAGGTCAAGCTTTATCTTTGTTTGCTTCCTTATTTGAAAAGAATTCTCATATATTGCACAATTTTGAAGCATTTTTTACAGTATTTATAGAAGCATTTGGTGAACATGATAAGGCTTATTCTTTAATAACTAAAATTTGAAGCTTTTGACAAAAAATGCATTTTGCATCAACATATGTCTCAAATTTTTGACAATTAGCATGTGATATAAATTGAAGAGAAGATGCATTGATGAGCCAGTTTCATTTGGGATTAAAGAAAAATATCAAAGACTTATTGTTGTCTATGCAAAATCCTCAAATATTCAATGAAGCTATTAATCAAGCTATGAAGTATGACAACTATTTATTTCAACAATGACAAGATAAACATTCTTCAATTATGCCACATATATACATCAATTATTCTGCAGCTTCTTCACCATCAAATTCTAATGAGCATTTGGAAGCAAAAGATATGCAAATTAATGCAGTTCACTTCAAACCTCTTTCTAAATAAGAAAAAAACATCAAAGAGAACTTAGCCTATACTTATATTGTAAAAAATCTGGCCAAAAGATTAATAATTGTTTAGAGAAATGCTAGCATATATATCAAATGAAGAGTGCAGCCACATTGTCAAAATCTTTATAAGAAAACGAGGGTGTCTAATTACGATAGGAATAATGTGATTGGATTCTTCACTATCACAAATCAAAAAAAGTCATGTACTATCTTTTAGCCCTTCCCATTATTTTATTATACCTATACAATTAGGAGTCACAAAACTAAAGTATCATGTATTACTTCACTTAGAGATCTTTGTATGATTTATTGATGAAGAATTTTTTAGATCACATAAAATCTATAGAATCAAAAAATCCAAAGTTGTATATGTAGAAGTAATAGATGGTCAACCTTTATCCTCTAGAGATGTCATTCATGAAACAATTCCATTAGAAATAACCTTTAACAACCATAGTAGCCAATCTGGATGCTTTAACAATCATGGCAACTATGGATATCTAATCTATTCATAGATTGAGCAACCACCATTTGGATCCATTTACACTTTATTCCAAAATGAGCTTGCAACTTTAAAAGAAAATATTGAGGAAAATCTAACTAAGAATTTTATTCAACATTCCAAGTTGTCAACTAGTGCTTTGATATTATTTATGAAGAAGAAAGATGAATTTATATGGATGTGTGTTAATTATTGCGGTTTTAATAAAATTATGGTAAAAAATCAATATCTATTACTATTGATATCTTAACTTCTTTACAAAGTTTGATCTATGAGGTGCATATAACTTAGTATGCATTAAAGAGGGAGATGAATGAAAGGCAGCCTTTTGTATTAGGTATGGACATTTTGAATACAATGTCATGCCTTTTGGACTTATCAATGCACCAGCCATATTCCAACATTTAATAAATGACATATTTTGCAAGCATCTCAACAACTTTGTTATGATTTATTTGGATGATATTCTAATCTTTTCAAAGAATCTGGAAGACCACAAAAAATATGTCTATCTTATGGTTGAAAAGCTACAAAGTGTTGGACTATATGCAAAACTTGAAAAATGTGTATTTTATGCATCTCAAGTCAAATTTTTTGGATATACTATTTCCAACAAAGAATTTTTTTATAGATCCAAAGAAAGTACAAGCAATCATTAATTAATCAAAGCCAAATATTGTATGTGATATCTAATGCTTTCTTAAATTTATAAAATTTTACAGGGATTTTATTAAGAATTATTCTAAGATTGTTGCTCCACTTATATTGTCGTAATATGTGAAGTCTTGCTTAAGAATGCTCCAGATACTTGGTTGTAGAAGATAAAATAGAAATTGCAACAACAAAATCCTAGCTCTAATAGAATACTAACTAAAATTTAATTAGATAATAACAATGCTAAGCAAGCTTTAATCAAATTCAAAGAAACTTCAAAGGACTTACAAAGAAACAATAAGAAATCTTAAAGAAATATTAGAATGAACACAAATATATCTAAAATATATTCCAATTCAATCTTAATTTAATCCTAGTTTAAATACTATTGGACTTCATTCAAACTTTAGGCTAAAAACTAACTAAATTTTAAATCCTAAACAAATCCTAATAAAATCCTAAATCCTAAGCTAAATCCTAATCAAATTCTAAATCCTAAACTAAACCCTAATCAAATCCTAAATCCTAATTCTAAATCAAATCCTAACCAAATCCTAAATCCTAAATCAAATCCTAATCAACTCTTCAATCTTAAACTAAATCCTAATCAAATCCTAAATCCTAAATGAAATTCTAATCTTAAATCAAACCCTAATAATTCCTACAACAAATTTAAACCTCAATTACTAATAAATGAACTATTGATCTTAACTCTAAATTTGCACACTTCTTAACAGTTAAATTAAAAACAAGCACAGAATTATCAAATAGACGATAGCCTCAAAAATGTACTTGGGTATTAGCTAGCCTCCTTCTCTAACCTTGATGCCAATCTGCCAGAGCCAATATCTTTCTTTTTCACCATTCTATTGATCAAAAAATTCTTATATACATAGAAAAACAATTTTTATATCCTTACACATAAATTTTACTCCAATTCAACTAGTAGATTGTAAGAAATCTTAAAAAAACTCACTAGATCTAAAATTCTACTTTTTGAGAGCTTAATCCATTAAAACTTCAATAACCCTCAATTCAACCATTATATCAAGCTAAAATTTACAACACATTAAACACAACTATGACCAATAAACTACAAAATTTTACTTGTAGATCTATTATAAAACTCTTAAAATTGTTCAAAATGTCAATCTTATTTTATTTTACAAAAATCCAAGTCATCCAAAAAAAACTTAACTTTGTAAAGCCCTTACAAAGTAATTACAAATCCAAATCACAAAAAATAATATTCATATAGATCTTATTTAGTCTCCTATCAAATTCTCTTCTTCGATCTGCAAAAGAATCCTCGAATTGCTGTAGGTACTCCGTTTTGTGCTCAAGGTCTGATTTTGATCCACATTGATAACCGGTCCTCCTTGGGTATCAAATTTTGTCTTTTTGAGTTAATTTTTGTTAAAATCAACTCCTAACTTCTTCCTATAAATGCTCATATTCTTTATTTTTTTAATCTACTTTATTTTGCCTTATTTATGGTCCAACAAAGTAAACAGAAGTCACTTTCCTAAAAAAATAGCATTAGTACTAAAAGTTTTAGTATCTTTTATCCATATTTTTTTACTTTATCTTTTAACTTGACTCTTCTATAATAAGATACATATTATCATCTTTTACCGTATAGTCATGTTATAATATAATAAAGTGGTTGATATGCCAGGACAAGCTAGATTAGGGTCTCAAAATAGACAAAGCTTTTCAAAGCTTAAAAGATGCTTTCACAACAGCTCTAATTTTGATACATTGACATTTCAACAAGTCCTATTTAATAGAGACTGATGCCTTAGACTTTGTATTAAGAGTAGTTTTGTTGCAATATAGAAAAGATGGTAAACTTCTTCTAATTGTATTCCATTCTAAAAAATTCTCAGTGGTAGAAATCAACTACAAAATCCACAATAAAGAGTTGCTTGCTGTGATTGCTCATTTTACTTATTCCAAATTAATCTAATGGAAATAAAGCCGTATAGAGGGATACGAACTTAGGAAATGACTAGTTGCTTAAGCGTTCACGTTAGGATCACACAATCAATTACCTCCTGAATGTATCGTCTCTATTTTCAATATTTGAACATACAAGGAAACTATAATCTCCTCCTTCATCTTATCGGTCTCTTCCTTACAGCAATTTAGTCAGATCAATAATTGCTATTTCCACTAATATATTCACCCTCATAATCTCTAACTGTAATATTGTACCCTCACAGTTTTCAACACACAATTATCCTCATTCCAATCACTAGAATTCTTCACACAGAACTGCCATTCACATTACGGTGTTTCACACGAATACAGACTCATTTTCTCTACTGAATTACAATCAGATTTTAGCATTCAATCTTTCTTCTTTTCAAATAATACCAATCACATTTCCATTCTATAATTCACTTCTCAATATTCAGAAACTCTCAATCCTCTTATTCAAAGAAAATAACAAACAAAAGAAAAGAGGTAGCACCAAGCTTACTCCGGCTCACAATTATCACAGCGATGGCATCCTAATTAATTTCTATAACTCCTATATACTTTTTCTTGATTCTCCAGATTCTAATCGTAATTCTATAATTAACCACTTTTAATAACTAAATCACTCATCCGTCCTCTTGAATTTCCTATTATATGGACTATTAATATATTTTACCAATATCTTTTAAAAACAAATTAATATCTATTCTACATAGCCCCACTTCTATCTGTACAGCGTCCTTGCAAACACTCAATTGATACCTATCTAAAAATTATCTAATAAAATTCTACAAAATTACTAGTTCCTTTGGCCCACCCAATTGATCATTTGCTGCATTATTTAATGTGCGTTCCACCAAATTTGGTTCCAATTATAAATCTTCTTCTTCTTCTTCCAGTCCATCCATTGGCTCCTTCTTCAACTGGTTTGATAGAACTTCATTATACTCACCCAGCACACGGTCTTGAGCATCCAGTTTGAAGATCTGGATATTCCGAAGATCCAATTATTGTTGCTGCTGACTCATTCATTCTAGAATATCTTCAATCGACACTTGTGACCAGCTCCTCACTGTTAACTCTTAACTGGAACTACTACTCTTGAAAACATAAGAAATACAAAAAAATGGCACTCCAGCCAACCCAAAACAACACCATAGAATGACTTTAACCGGTGCTCCACTCCTATTCTTTTATTACTTGGTGATAATGACAAAATGTTACCCATACTATCCATGAAAGATAATGGAAAGTAATCTTTCTTGGTGGCTGCATTAAGTTTCCGAAAATCCTGACAAATTTGGATTTTCCCATTCTTCTTCAATACCATCATGATTGGTGATACCCATGCACTATGTGGAATAGGACAAATAAAATCCACGTCGAGAAGTTTATCCAATTCTTCTTTTACTAAAAGAGAATATTTTGAGTTAAGCCGATGTTATTTTTGACAAACTGGCATAACATCCTCCTCCAAAATAATCTGGTGCTCATACAGGTCAACCAAAATTCCTTTCAAATTCGCATACGACCATGCAAAGGCAGATTTGTGATAGACAAAAAATTGTTTCCAAGCATCCAATTCTGTACCTATAATACCGACATATATTTTAATTAGCTGTGGTATTTCGTTGGTGCTCAGGTTAATGGATTCACACACAGGGCCTTCAACAACCTTTGATTTAATTGTCTTCTCCTGATCTGAATATCTTCTATTATTCGACATATGACAACCACCCAAATCTGGTTCCAATGTGTTGACTCTATTGACTATGGAATTGTTCATCCATTCGGCAATAGCATGATCTGAGTTAGTCACATCTTCTAGATGCAGTAAATATTCGCCGGGACTTCCACATTGGTAGACTCATGCCTTTGCTGTTAAAGTGTTTTGTCCTACCCCAAATTGTGGTGAACCTATACCATCGGCATCTTCCTCAATCGATTGACTCTCATTGTCTGATGTAAATTTTGATTCTGGTAATTGAGATTCTCCATGATATTGTACCAATCAATTGAGGAAGGTACTCCTGGATTTGGGTTTAAGCTAACTTCATGAATTTCTTTAGTACGGTGTCGTGATGTAATATGACTAGTAGGTAAAAGGGTGAAGAAATATATCATGTTTTGAGGATCTCACTTCAAAAATATTGTAGCAAATTATCTTGGAAAAATAGATATTAGTAAAAAGGTAGAAAAATTAAAGGTGCTAATGCTACCTTTTTACAAATTATGCTTCTATTTACTTTGTAAGGCCATAAATAAAGAAAAACAAGGTAGATTAGAAAAATAAAGAATATAGACATGTGTAAGGAGGAGTTAGGAGTGCAAATTCGTAAAAATTACCTCAAGAAGACGAAAGTTGATACCCGGAGAGGGCCGGTTATGAATCAGGGTCGAAATCAGACCCTGAGGCACAAAACCGAGTCTCGACGACGACTTCGGGACTCTTTGGCAAATCAGAGAGTGGGATTTCATAGAAGATTGGATAGGGTTTCTATGGGCATTGATTTTAGGTGATTTGGAGTTGATATGACTTTGTAAGAGCTTTGACAAAGGGGAAATTTGTTTTGGATGACTTGGATTTTATGAAATAAAATAGGGTTTATGTTTTGAGTGATTTCAAGAGTTTCGTTGCAGATCTATGGGTGAAATTTTTTGGATTTATGATTATAGTTGTTTTAAATACATGTTGTGAATTTGAGCTCGATCTAACGGTTAAAGTGAGAGTTATTGAGGTTTAAGCGGGTCAAGGTCTCAGAAAGTAGAATTTTAGGTCTAGTGAGGATTTTTAAGATTTCATGCAATCTACTGGTTGGATTGGAGTAAAACTTCTGTGAGAGGGTGATAGACTTATTTTTCTATGTCCGTGAGAAATTTGAAACCAATCGAACAATGCAAAGAAGAGAAATTGGCTCTGGAAGATTGGCATCAAGATTGGAGAAGGAGGCCGGCTAACACCCAAACACATTTTTGAGGTTTTTGTCAATTTCGTAACTCCGATCCTTTTCAAATTTTTTTTTGCTTGTTTTAAACTTGATTTTTAAGAAATATGCAAATTTTAAATTGAGATCAACGGTTTATTCATTAGATATTAAGGTTTAAATCTGTCATAGGAATTACTAGGCTTTGGATTCGGGTTTGGCTAGGGTTCGATTTAGGGTTTGATTTAGAATTTAGGGTTTGGTTAGGGTTTGATTTAGGATTTGGATTAGGTATGGGATTAGGATTTAGAGTTTGGTTAGGATTTGATTTAGGGTTTGGATTAGGGTTTAGAATTTGGTTAGGGTTTGATTTAAGGTTTGGTTTAGGATTTAGGGTTTGGTTTAGGGTTTAGGGTTGATTTAGGGTTTGGTTTAGGGTTTAGAAATAGGGTTTGATTTAGGGTTTAATTTAAGGTTTGTTTAGGACTTGACTAGGGTTTAGGATTTGTTAGGATTTAAGATTTAATTAGGTTTGGTCTAAAGTTTGAGTGAAATTCAATAGGGTTTTAATTAGAATTAAATTAAGGTTGAATTGACATATATTTGAGTAATATTTGTGATCATTCTAATATTTCTTTAAGAATTTTATTGTTTGTTATCTATATTTAAGGATTTCGACCAATAGAGATGAAGTTCCTTATTTCTACCTTCATCCAACCATGCCTTGGTTTCATCCCTCCTAATTAACCTCCTATTAGTTTAAATCTTCATCTTTACGCTTCTACCTTCTCCCAAGGCTTCATACTAAATATTTAGGTCCTATATATATATATATATATATATATATATATATATTTAATGTCAAAATCAAAAGAAATAAAGAAACAAAGTAAAGTTTCTTATACCAACTCTTTTTAATTTAATCTACTAGCCACTCTAACACACATCTAGATTTATCAACATGTAATATGTTTTAACTAATTTTTACATACTGTAAGCATTTACAGTATGACAACACTAGTTGTACGATTGCTTATTGTACCCATTTGTACTGCAATCTGAATGGCTGGTCTTCCTGACACCATTGAATTTCTTGTTCCGCTAAACTCTGTTTTAAAATAATCTCTGCTTTCCCTTATTCTAATTTTCAAGCTCTCAGTGCTCCTCTATTTACTGTTGTTTTTTGCAAATAGTTTTATTGGTTGAATTGCAGGTGAAAATGTTAGATTTTGAAATATAATATAGTTATTTTTATTGGCGATCAATTTGTGCCAATCTGAAGAGCCAGTATTGCTTGTTTGAATGGTACCCCCTATTGAAAAAATATCCAATGGAGTACCAAATTCTTCTACGCCTCCTTCTCTTTCAGTTAACGGCTTCAAGATTTCCACTGAAATGTTCACAAAATTTCTCGCAAGTGTTCTTGGTAGTTTTTCTAACAGTACATAGGACTGTAGAATTAATAGTCTATCCAGTTCTTGATATGTTCGGATGTGTCGACAAGCTTGCAATCATGGTTTAATCCAATTCTGTCGATGCTTCCTTTTAACATTACGTTGTCATGTTGTAACATGAGTATACCGTGAAAATATAAAGAAATGGGACTTTTATTAATGTTCAGTTACCTTGAATATTGGGAGCAACGACCAACTCCAGTGCAAATACTGAGTGGCCAGGTTCAGTCATCCCATTACAATTAGCCGGGGCATACTGAAATGCTCCGTTCGATTCCAATAATGGGAGCCAGCAGGAAGAGAAAGGACCAATTCACACGACGGGTGAACTTGGTTCGAAGAGCCAATTGGATCTAATTTCAAGAATCCAATCCGGGTCCTCTTACCCAATATGAGACCTGTATTGGTCAGGCAACCCAATGCAGTCTAGTTACGGGAACATCCAGGTTACTACGGGCATTTTATCCAATATGAGACCTGCGTTGGTCGGGCAACCCAATGCAGTCTGATTACGGGAAAATCCACGTCTTACTACTGAACTCTTATCCAATATGAGACCTGAATTGGTCGGGCGACTCAATGTGCATCCGAGTACGGGGTTTCGATTCTGTTTCAGGCTGTCATATTCTCTGTTTCAGGGAACGTTGTTTTCGGTAAATGGATTTCTTAAAGGTAAAAATGGGGAGAAAAGCTCTGACGGTGAGAGCCAATTTCGGATCTAAGCTCTGACGACGGGAGCCAATTTCGGATCCAAGACGGAAGATTGAAGAAATTCAGAGGATAAGGTTAGGAGGAGAATAGTTTTAAGGGGGGTTTTTTTTTTTCAGATGGAGGGGGGGGGGTTTATTTTTTCAGATGGAGGGGGGGGGGGGTTTTTTTTGGATCAAAGAGCTAGCTTCAAGCTCTTTGCAAGGTTACTAGTTTGGTTTCATTGGAGGTTTTTGAAGATCAAGGGGATTGGAGAAGAGCTTCATGCTTCGGGTCGGGGAAGAAAAGACGGAGAATTGGATTTTTCTTCTTCATAGAGTTTTGGGAAGACTAAGGCAATCGTTGCTGAAGTCAGTGTTGTAATGGTGAATCGAGATTTTTTAATGAAGTGGGTTTGATTACTCTTGACTATTTTGTGAAATCGAGTTACGTCTGTGATTGAAGGATTAAAAGGGTGTCTATAGGATTGAGTATGTGGAGTGAATGAAATTTATTGAGTTAATCTAACGAGACAGTTAGTGGATACAAGATCGTAAGTACTAAGCGGTATCAGAGATTAGCAGATTGGATTGTTCGGGGTTCTGTGTAACGTCTAGAGACCTATCGATTGGGGCAAAAAGGACTTCGACAAGCAGTCGAAGGGCATCCGTATAGATTTACGGTGTATTCTTGCAGTCGTTTATATTCCAGCAGTCAAAAACTGATAGACTGCTTGACTATTGGCGAATCTCCATACTACCTTCTACAACGAGACGCCCGGCACGTTCTCGAGCAGGAAAGCACGTAATACGACAAAAGTGGTGAACCCAACGTGAAAGCTTGAGGTGGAAGGTATTAGATTTCGGTTGATTTTATCTTTATTTTATGGAAAACGAAAATAAAAATTTTGAAGGATTTTTGGGAGGAGTTTCTGGTGGGTATTCTTCTAAAGGACAAGGTATGCACATGGATCCGTCTATTGCTAGTATGTTTCAAGCCTTCTCATTATCAATGCAGCAACAGCAAAGTAATGATCAAAAGGAAGCTTTGGCAACCAAAGCATTGCAAGCAGTGGTCAATAAAATTGATCAATTTGATGGAAGGAATATTTCAAGGTATTTAAGATGTTATGTTCGTGAAATGGAATTAAATCGGGTTTCTGAGAAGAAAATGGTTGAACTATTTGGACTTGCCACAATACCAGAGATAAGAGACCACATTACATCGATTACGGATCGTTATGGGAATTCATGGGAGGTTTTTTCACATGCATTGAAAGACGAATATTTCTTGGAAGATGCTGATCACGTTACTAAGAAGCTGTTTCTGGAATGGATTGAATAGCCTAATAAGAATTTGCAAGCAACAGAGCTACTAAGGGAATTTGAGAGGCAGTACTCTCAATTATCGAAGGTAGAAAAATTGACATTGGAGCCAAACAAAGTTGATCTATTTCTTCAAGCTGCTGATGGAGAATTGCAAGGGAAATTAGAACTCCTTCTTCAAGACAAAGAAGAAGATGAAGGATTAACAACAAAGTGGAAGAACGTTGAAGATGCGGTGGGATTGCTTACAAAAAGAGAAAAGAGGAAAGATAGGAGTAATATTCCGAAAACAATACAAGCACCCAAAGCTCCAGTATGTACAATACCACCAACAATGCCTACAGTTCAACCTTCAACATCCTTATCAAAGAAAGCAGATATGGGGATGGAAGAAATTATACGAGGAATGCGAGATCTTCAAATCAAATTGGCAAGACTTGAAGAGAATACTTCTATAAACAATTCGAAGAATGTTTCAAAACAAGGATATGTACAAAGATGCATTTGGTGTGATGATGCTTCACACACTAGAAAAGATTGCAATGAATTTAATAATATGATACGGCAGGGAATTATTTGCTGGAAAGATGTGAAGATAGCATTGAAAAATAGAGAGGATCTTCTTTAAACCAATTTTGGCAAGGGAGGAATGAGAGCATTGGTTCAAGATTACCTAAAAGAGCATGAAACAGCAGCACGAGAAAGTGCAAGTTATGGTGCTAGAGTAGATGATGAAATTGGTGGAAGTACGGAAACTAGTGAGTTTTGGGCTTCTGCCGTTTCTACAATGCAAGAAGGAAAATTACCTCGAGAAGCGTTATTGAGGACTGTAGCTACAATACGAGGTAGAACAAGTTGGGGGGATCCTGTTGAGTCTCTTTCAGTTCATGCATATATTGCTAAGAGCCAACATGAAGCTTTGATGGAAGAAAAGAGACGAGGAAATTTTGATGATACTAGAGAAGGAAATTCTTCTAAGAGACAAACTCGAGGAGACAAGGCTCGGGAGGCAGCTTCATAAGAATTGCCTGTAAAGGATACCTCAGCATCATTTGGAGAAAAAACAAAGGAGACAAAAGATAAGGGCAAATCAATTGCTTATAAGCTACTTTCTGACATTGAAGCGGCAACAAATTTGAAAGGGGTGTTGGAAGAACGTATATTAAACGCTAAGGTGGAATTCACATTAAAAGAAGTCTTGGGAATTGCAAAGAAGGAGTTTCATGATGTCATCATTGACAGCATTAAGCGAAAGAGGCAATTAATGGGCAAACTGGAATGAGTCATGCTATTGATGCAAGAATATATAGAGATGAAGAAGATATTGATATTGGTTACAAGTAACCAACAAATGAAAAGAATGGGTATAATCAACGAGTACATTTCGAAGATTCTAGTGACAAGAAAATGGAAACTTTGAGCCATTATACTCGGAAATATTGGGCAAGAGCAACTACTGAGGTATTGGTGAAAGTAGGAGATATAGAAGAACCAATTGTTGCTTTAGTCGACCATGGTTCTGAAATAAATCTCATGTCTAAAGATCTTTATAAGAAGCAAAAATGGCCAATTGATATGGAACATGGATGGGCAGTTCGAGCGGCTAATAACACACGGGGCGAATTATATGGAGCTTGTCCAGATGTCAAAATTCGGATTGGGGATGTTGCGACGGAGCAACATTTCTTTGTTCAAGATACAACGTCTTATCCGTTGATTTTAGGACAACCTTGTATCACGGCAACACGGATGGAATCAAAAGTACTTGACGATGGTTTTGCTTATGCAAGGGTACGGAGCGAAGATGGAAGGAAAGCTGTACAATTTCTTACAGTACCTCCTAACCATGAACGGAATCGAGATAGGTTGAGGGAGAAACCATTACCAAAGATTGTTGAAGGATTTAAGGATTTTGGGGAGGTACCACTATAAAGCGAGATTATGGAGGTACAAAAGAGGAGGTACTCTCGCGAGATGAAGGTGCCTTTGATGCGAGTTTTATTGGTATATTGGAGAATGGAAATATTATGTATAAGAAAGTTGATGATTTTAAAAGAAAAGAAAGAAAAAGATTATATGATATTGAAAGACAATTACGCAAGTTAGGTACATTGCAAGATGATGAGAGGATTTTAGGTGTTTATGAAGAAAATGGACTGGAAGATTCATTGGAATTGATTACATCTATTGGGTTAGGGGATAATGATAAGATTGTTGAGATTCATTCAAGAGAGGTTTATACCATGCTTAAATCTTTTCAAGCACCAGAAGTCACTGTAGAGACGAGATATAAAACGGCAGATAAGAAGGTAAAGCCTGTTGCCGGATCATTACCAGAAGATTCTAAAGAACAAATGGAAGAAGCATCAAAAGAAGCAAGTTTAAGAGATCCAATGAGTATTGGACATCAGTTTACTAAAGAAACTTTTGAAGAATTGAAGATTGGTTCTGATGGTTCTTTATTGCTAGAGGAAATTACTTGCTTCAAAAAGATGTTGGCTAAACAAGGTAGATCGTTTGCCTTCGAATCTCATGAAATTGGATGTGTGGATCCAAATATTGTAACACCTATGGTTATCTTCACTGTACCACATGTACCTTAGAATCTAAGACCGATTCTAGTACCGAGGGCACATTTACCTAAATTGGTTGAATTATTAAAATAAAAGATAAAGATGAAAATATTGGAACCTTCATTTGCGCCATATTCTAGTCGATGGTTTACGGTACCTAAGAAGAATGGGTCACTCCGGTTTATTCAAGATATACAACCGGTGAATGGAGTAACTGTCAGGAATGTAGGAATTGGGCCTATTGTGGATGAATTTGCTGAGGCGTTTGCTGGAAGGGCGATTTATTCAATGGGTGACTCGTATTCAGGTTATGATCAATTTCAACTTACCGAAGGAAGTAGAGATATGACAACAATGAGGACACCACTTGGATTGATTAGAATGTGCACTCTTCCTCAAGGCGCAACCAACTCAGTTGCGCATATGATGAATGGGATGAATAAGGTATTGAGAGATTTTATTCCGAAAAAGACTATGCCTTTTCTGGATGATGTTCCTATAAAAAGGTGCAGAGAAGGAGACAAGGATGAAACTTTAGATATGAGGGGGTGTCACAAATATGTTATTGATCATATACAAGATTGTGAAAAGATTTTAACTTGGCTTGGAGAAGTTCATCTTACATTATCGGGTATGAAGTCCGTATTTGGAGTATGAGAGGTTGTAATTGTTGGACATTTATGTGGATCTTACGGAAGAAAACCAGATCCGACTAAAGTTGATGCAATTAGAAGGATGAAAGAGGATTGTGATTCTTTAACAGAGGTTCGCAGGTTTTTGGGTGCATGTGTATTTTATCGAATCTGGATCCTTCATTTTGCTCACATAGCGGATCCATTATATGAACTGTTACGCAAGGATTACCGATTTAAATGGAAAGAAAGGCATATTCAGGCAATGCAAAGATTGAAGAAATTATTGATGTCACCTCCAATATTGAGGAAGGTTGATTATAAGTGCAATAGACCAGTGATTCTTACTGTGGACGCTAGTCCAATTGCCATTGGATGGACTGTGGGTCAAAATGATTCAAATGGGGGTAGATTTGCAGTTCGATTTGGGGCTAAAGTTTTAAGTTTTCGTCAGCGTGCATATTTGCAAGTCAAAAGAGAACTTTGGGGAGTTGTTTCGGCTATGAAAGCTGAAAAGGACTATTTGATTGGGGCAGTAGTAGTAATTGAAACAGATTGCTTGCTATTGCTTGGAATGATTATTAACTGTTCAACGCCAGATATTGCAATGTTGAGATGGATTGCTTATATTAAGTCACTAAATCCAGAATTTAAGCATATTATTGGGAAAGACAATTTAGTAGCAGACATGCTATCTCGAGCAAGATACAAGAGGGAAGACAAAATAGTTGAAGACATTGATGACGTCGGATTGAAATTCTATTCAATATCAAATCTCAACAGAGAAGACAAGCTATTTCTTGAAGAATCTTATGAAGGAGAATTATTAGATATTGGTCATTACTTGAATACCTTGACTAAGCAAGGGAATTGGTCTACAGAAAAATTCAAACAAATAAGAAAAAAAGCATATGGATTTTTACTTCGAGATGGATTCTTATGGAAGAGACCGAAGAAAGGAATTGAGATGCCATGACGAGTGATAGGCAAAAGGGAAGAAAAACTAAAATTATTAAAGGAGTTTCATGATAGTTTATAGGCAGGGCATAGAGGAATCTAGGCTACTTTTGCTAAACTCAAGGAATGATATTGGTGGAAAAATATGTGTCGAGATGTGCTCTCATTCGTAGAGTCATGTGAAATCTGTCAATCGTATTTTAATATCCGACATCGAGATGGTCTTCATCCTACGTATCCTCTGGCTATTCATTTTAAATGGGTTGTTGATTTGGTTATTATGCCGGTTGGGTTATGGCAGATGAGATATTTGGTTTTAGCTCGTGAAGATTTATCAAATCAAGTAGAAGGAAGAGCATTGAGGACAAAATCTACAGAGGGGATTTGTAGGTTTTTGCTTGAAGATGTCATTTGCCACTACGGATGTGTAGGAAAAATCACTGCAGATCGTGGAGAATTAAATGCACAAGAAGCTCATAAGTTCTTTGAAAGATGTGGAGTTAAACTATCACTGACTATTGCTTATAATCCAGAAGGGAATGCAAAAAGGGAACGCGGTCACCTACCTATTGTGAAAGCATTAGTTAAAACTTGTAATAGGAAAGTTAAAGAGTGGCCACGGCTTTTGTCATTTGCATTATGGGCTGATCGAACAACACATAGTTCGGTGACAGGATATATGCCAGTAGAACTTATGATAGGTCAAAAACCAATTATGCCGATTGAAGAAAAGGTACTTACTTGGAGTAAGCTACCATGGGAAGATGGATTGACAAGAAAAGAACTTCTGGCTATTAGGATTCGACAATTGGAGCAAAGAACGGAAGATGTCCAGATAGCATTGGGAAGGTTAAAAAGAGCAAGGTTAGAGAACAAGGCGCGATTCGATAAGCAACATCGATTGAGACCAAAAGCAATCGAAGAACGTGACTGAGTACTTGTTTATAACAATAGTCTGGATAATCAACATAGTACTTTGCAAAAATTTTCAAAACGTTGGTTTGGACCATATGCGGTAACAACAGTTTGTGATAATTTGACTTACTCGTTACGGGAGTTAGATGGTACATAATTGAAAATACCAATTGCAGGGAAGCGAGTAAAAATATTTAAACGAAGACACGCAGAGATGAATATAGAAGACCTTAATGAAGGTATCGAGATTCAGCAGCAAGAAGATGAAAGTGATTTGGATAATGAAGGTGACGAAGACGAACAGGACAAAGACATAGAGGATATATTCTGAATTAAACAGCAATTGGGTAAACTCGTGCATACTGGAGGATGCACAGGTTCAGAGGGGGTGGATGTCGTATTGTAACACGAGTATACCATGAAAATATAAAGAAAGGGGACTTTTATTAATGTTCAGTTACCTCGAATATTGGGAGCAACGACCAACTCCAGTGCAAATACTGAGTGGCCAGGTTCAGTCATCCCATTACAATCAGCCGGGGCATACTAAAATGCTCCATTCGATTCCAATAACGGGAGCCAGCAGGAAGAGAAAGGACCAATTCACACGACGGGTGAGCTTGATTCGAAGAGCCAATTGGATCCAATTTCAAGAATCCAATCCGGGTCCTCTTACCCAATATAAGACCTGCATTGGTCAGGCAACCCAATGCAGTTTAATTACGAGAACATCCAGGTTACTACGGGCATCTTATCCAATATGAGACCTGCGTTGGTCGGGCAACCCAATGCAGTCTGATTACGGGAAAATCCACGTCTTACTACTGGACTCTTATCCAATATGAGACCTGAATTGGTCGGGCGACTCAATGTGGATTCGAGTACGGGGTTTCGATTCTGTTTCAGGCTGTCATATTCTCTGTTTCAGGGAACGTTGTTTTCGGTAAATGGATTTCTTAAAGGTAAAAATGGGGGGAAAAGCTCTGACGGTGAGAGCCAATTTCGGATCTAAGCTCTGACGGCGGGAGCCAATTTCGGATCCAAGATGGAAGATTGAAGAAATTCAGAGGATAAGGTTAGGAGGAGAATAGTTTTTGAGGGGGTTTTTTTTTTTTTAGATGGAAGGGGGGGGTTTTTTTTTGGATCAAAGAGCTAGCTTCAAGCTCTTTGCAAGGTTGTTAGTTCGGTTTCATTGGAGGTTTTTGAAGATCAAGGAGATTGGAGAAGAGCTTCATGCTTCGGGTCGGGGAAGAAAAGACGGAGAATTGGATTTTTCTTCTTCATAGAGTTTTGGGAAGACTAAGGCAATCGTTGCTAAAGTCAGTGTTGTAATGGTGAATCGAGATTTTTTAATGAAGTGGGTTTGATTACTCTTGACTATTTTGTGAAATCGAGTTACGTCTGTGATTAAAGGATTAAAAGGGTGTCTATAGGATTGAGTATGTGGAGTGAATGAAATTTATTGAGTTAATCTAACAAGACAATCAGTGGATACAAGATCGTAAGTACAAAGCGGTATCGGAGATTAGTAGATTGGATTGTTCGGGGTTGTGTGTAACGTCTAGAGACCTACCGATTGGGACAAAAAGGACTTCGACAAGCAGTCGAAGGGCATCCGTATAGATTTACGATGTATTCTTGCAGTCGTTTATATTCCAGCAGTCAAAAACTGATAGACTGCTTGACTATTTGCAAATCTCCATACTACCTTCTACAACCAGACGCCCGGCGCGTTCTCAAGCAAGAAAGCACGTAATACGACAATGTTCTTGCTCCTCTCTAAGCAAGTTCTTTCCTTGCGCTCTTCCTTGTCTTTCTCTCAACTGATTTATTTTCCTCGATGCAATGCTCTCGTTCTTATTAACCATAATCTTGCTTCAAATACTACTAAAATCGTCTTCCATTGCCAATTTTTTCACACGTTTGATAATTAATTCCTAACACTCAAAGCTATTATCACTCCTCGGCAGTGGCGCCAAAATGTGATTGTTCGTTTTACTTATTCCAAATTAATCTAATGAGAATAAATCTGTATAGACAGATTCGAATACAGGGAATCACTAATTGCTTAAGTATTCACGTTAGGATCACACAATCAATTACCTCTTGAATATATCGTCTCTATTTCTAATATCTGAACACACAAGGAAACTATAATCTCTTCCTTCACCTTATCGGTCTCTTCCTTACAGTAATTCAGTCATACCAATAACTGCTATTTCCACCAATATATTCACCCTCATAATCTCCAACTGTAATATTGTGCCCTCACAGTTTTCAGCACACAATTATCCTCATTCCAATCACTGGAATTCTTCACATAGAACTGCCATTCACATTACGGTGTTTCACACAAACACAGACTCATTCTCTCTGCTGAACTACAATCAGATTTCAGCATTCAATCTTTCTTCTTTTCAAATAATACCAATCACATTTCTATTCCATAATTCACTTCACAATATTCAAAAACTCTCAATCCTCTTATTCAAAGAAAATAACAAACAAAAGAAAAGAGGTAGCACCAAGCTTACTCCGGCTCACAACTATCACAGCGATGGCATCCTAATTAACTTCTACAACTCTTATATACTTTCCCCTGATTCTCCAGATTCTAATCGTAATTCTGTAATTAACTGCTTTTAATAACTAAATCACTCATCTGTCTTCCTGAATTTCCTATTATATGGACTATTAATATATTTTACCAATATCTTTCAAAAACGAATTAATATCTATTCTATACTTACTATTGTGGATTCTTTCTAAAAATATCACCACTTTCTTGAAGATACTTTTTATCAGGTAACTATATATATATATATATATATATATATATATATATATATATTTATATATAAATCATAAGAATCTTGAATACTTTATGTCAACTTGAGTCTTGAATTGTCACCAAGTGTATTAGAATATATCTTTATCACAATTTGACTTTTACATCACATATCGACTTGAGAGCCAATAAGAGTTATGAGATGCATTATCAAGACATTCGTACTTTGAACCAAAAGAAAATGAGGCAACATATGATCAACAATGGGCAACCTTATTAAAACCGAAGCAATTTTAGATAATCATTTAGGATTTAGGATTTAGAGGTTTAACATTATTTAGTTTTGAAAGGTACTTTTCAAGATTCTTAAGATTGACATCAACCTTTTTCTGCCTTCCACCTTCAAACTAATACATAAACAAAGCAGATCAACAAAATTCTCGAGCAATATTTGAGGTGACCATCAATTATCAATAAGACAACTAGACTTCTTACTTGTTGTTGGCAAACTTTGCATATAATAATATAATTCATGCATCTAAGCAACAAATGCCATTCTACTCAAACTACGATCATCATCCAAAGTTGGATATGATAGAGCCTTCATAGTTAATAAATCCAGCAGTAGAGGAATTTGCTACGAAGGATGTTGAACTTCAAGCAACCATAAAGATTCACCTAGAAAGGGCTCAACAACGTTATAAGCTAGTGGCGGATGAATTAAGGAACGAACATCTTTTATTCCAAGTTGGTGATAAAGTATGGTTTCTTCAACATAATATAAAAATCAATAGGCCATGTGATAAGTTGGACTACCAAAAGTTGGAACCATTTGTAATTCAGAAATAAATCAATAAAATAACTTATTACTAGGAATTACCTTCATCCATGAAGATTCATCTAGTCTTTTATATTTCATTTTTGGAAAGGTATAAATAATCAAATATACCAAGTCGAAGATAACTACCACCTCCTATGATTGAAATCAATGATCATGTTGAATTTGAGATAGAAGAGGTATTAGATTCAAAAATAAGATATAAAAGGCTTGAATATCTGATCCATTAGTAAGGATATGATATCAACAATTGCACATGGAAACTACTATCTTATAAATTTACAAATGAAGGTTCAAAAGTTCCATCAACAATATTCATCTAAACCAAAAGCGGCAGAATAAAAAATAGTAGCTTAGTAAGATGGCTTCACCATAAAGATTCTTAGTTTTCGGCATCATAAAGAAGGAGGAGAGGCAACCTTTAAAGAGGGAGTTTTTTCAAATGTTTAAAACAGTATAAGTTAATAATTTGAGTTTACGACCATAGCCTGTTTATATTCTTTTGGTCTTATCTACTTTATATGATATGGATAGTCAAGAAATAGATATCTTGCCGATCATATCATCTCAACCAAATAGCTTGCGGAAACGACTCCGAGATGAAAAGTTGCTTGAACCACAAAGACATTGAAGGATACCTAATAATAGGTCACTAGTAATTGTATTTGAGTTAGAACCTGTCTATAAAAGATGTCCAGAAAGAATGTTTGCAAGAAAATTTCATAACAAAGATATCAAAGTTAATACTTGGACACAAATAGAAGGGTTGAGACACTATCAATGGCTATAGGGGCCTATGAACTATTTGCCTTGCAAAAAACAACTAGAATATATAACAGACACCATACGACAGATCTTCAACTTCTTGCGCATATATTCACTTGTAGCAACATTGCTTCTTGGAGACCTTGAAGCTAGAAGAGGAGGTTATGTCATAGACATACAATTAAAGAAGATTTTAAAAGATTCTATGAAGTGCTAAAAAATTTTAGAAGATTCTAAAAAAATTCTTATAAATCCTAGAAGGTTCTAGAAGATTCTTATAGATTCTAAGAAAATTTTAGAAGGTTATAGGAGATCCTAGAAGATTCTAAGAGGCTTTAGATGATTTAGGAAATTACCAAAGAAAGATCTTAGGCTTGCTTTGTTCCCAAGTCTCATAGAAACTTCTCAAGAAGCTTCCTAAGAGCTATTATATATAGGCTAAGGAGATCCTCACTCTCAATAACTCACTTCTTAAGGTCTAACCAAGACCTTCTTACCTTATTTCTAGTTATTGTTCTAATGTCGAGTTAACTCCATTTCTTGGTCTTAAATCTTTTTCTTGTATATAGTTCCTAACAGTTGGAAAGTTATGATTAGCTTAAAAAAATACATAATTGTGCTTTGCTTTCTTGAATATATAAGTGTTCTTTAAAATAGAATAGATTATTCTTGAATTTAAACTTAGAAATATCATTAGACTTAAAAGAGTTATTCTTAATATAATAAAAAAATAAATAAAAGGATATACTTAGTTGAACTTGCTTTAAAAAAATTGAATCAATAGTTAATATTGATTTTATTGCTTAAAAATAAAAATCTTTTGTTTTAAAAAAAGATGTTTTTTGTTTATCAAAATTTACATAATTTTTTTGGTATAAGATAAAAATATCTAAAAAAAGAATCTAAAAAATCTTATTATTTTTTTAATCAATAAATAATCTTAAAATAAAATCTTAATAAAGACATGCTCCAATGAGCTTGGTTGCAATTCAAAATACATGATGTCATAAATATCATAGATATATTATACAAAAGACCAAATAAAAAGTTGAATAAAAAATTAAAAATAAAAATAAAAAAAACTAATAAGAATTTAATTAAATTAAATAAGTATAAGATCAATAGCAAGAAAGATGAACTAAAGTTTCAAGAGATGCATTATTAAGACTGATAATCCTCTCAATCCCAATTCTAATACATATTAGGTATTAGAAAGCTTCTCAAGAGGTTTTCATATTTTTAGAAGATGAAGCAACCACAAGAAGCTTTTCAAGAAGTTTCTACGTTATTTAAAGATGATGCAATCCTAGAGAGATTTTCAAACAACCTCCATAATCTTCTTAAATTTTTTTTAAAAGCTATTAAAATATTCTAAAAATTATCTAAAATCTTTTAGATTATTCTAAAAATCTTTTTAAAAT
Source organism: Physcomitrium patens (assembly GCF_059467195.1). Taxonomy (NCBI): domain Eukaryota; kingdom Viridiplantae; phylum Streptophyta; class Bryopsida; order Funariales; family Funariaceae; genus Physcomitrium; species Physcomitrium patens. Next base: position 9,622,032 of record NC_143432.1, read on the forward strand.
CTTATACAGCTTCTAAAATCTAATAGAATATTCTTAAAATATTCTTAAAATCTTTATTTGATATTTGTAGTATTATCTTTCTTTCTAATTCTGATTTCCTCAAAGAATATTACTTTCATATCTACTTTCCTTGTTATATATAACATCCTAGTAATAACTTCATAAATAAGTTATCTTAAAATAGGCTTATATTTTTTAAGATAACGTCAAAAAAACTCTTGTATCTTTTATTACACATTAATTAGATTTTCTATTGGTTTTCATATACAATCATGAATATTGTAGCTATGCTAATGAATAAAATACTCCAACTTATCTCTTCTTCATCAAAAATCAAGGATCTTTTCTACCACATATTTCACATGATTATCTATTTTAATACAAGGTAGTGATAGTTATATTCTTCCTGAAATATTTGATATTGTATAAGTTTATAAGAGAGAAATATGAAAAATTAGATATACCTTCATAGATGTAGGTAATTCCAACCGATTGGCCATTAGAATGATTTTCTTTTGAATACAAAATAGCTCCAATCTTTGATAATCTAAATTATTGTAAGGTTGATTAATCTTGATATTTTATTGAAGAAGCTATATTTTATCTCTAACTTAAAAATTAAGGAATTATTTTCTAAATTTGTCTAAAGATGCTTTGTAAGAGTCTTGAGCTGCTTGTAAATGGAGCTTCAAGATTTTTTGAAGTTATAAAAATTATTTTGTAAAATCTTCAGCTGTTAGATTTTCATCCTTTGATGTACCTAACAAATCAAGCTTTGGATGATAACTATAATTGGAATAAAATGGTATTTATTGAGTTCAAGTATAAAATATATTATTATAAGAAAATTTTGCTAAAGATAAATATGAGGTCTAATTATCTTATTGATAGTTGATGGTATATTTTAAATAAAATTCTAAAATTTAATTGACTTATTTTGTTTGACCAACTACTTAAAGGTGGAAGGTGGAAGATAGTTTAATATCACCTTCAATATCTCAAAAAAAGATTTCTAAAACTTTGATATAAATTAAAGTCCTTGATTAGAAATGATGTCATTAGATAGGCAATGATGTTGATATATATTATCAAAAATGAGCTTTTTTATTTCTTCTTCAAAAATTATATTTTTTTATGGAATAAAATATGCCATCTTTATAAATCAATCTACAACAATATAAAAATAAATCAAATATAGCTGATAGTAGCAAATCAATGATGAAATTCATTAATATTAAAGATGATGGTTACTTTGACATAGCTAGTGGCTATAGAAGTTTATAAAGACAATGTCAGGAATTCTTAGATCTTAAACAAATATCACACAAGAGGACAAAGTTCTTCATTGTTGTCTATATTTGAAGCCATTAAAAAGCTTGAGAGATAAGTTTCAATGTTTTGTTAAATCTAAAATATTTTGCAGTAAGAAAATCATGATAAGATTGAAGAATGCAAAGTTGCATTGATCTTTTTGGAATATATAACTAATCTTCAAAAGACAAAAGATCTTCTATAATCTTAAACTTATTTTTGTCAAGGCACTAATTCATATTATAAATTAATAGATCTTTAGCTAACGGTGTATAAATTTATTCAAAAAAACTTAAATCAATAGATGTAATCATAAAAATAGCACATAAATAAAATTGATCTAGCTTCAAGAGAGTAGTATATTACTTATCTAATACTATTTTTTTTACCATCTATGATAGTACAGCTCCTAATGCAAAGTTGGAAGCATTAGTCTCCAAATAAAAGACCTTTGTGAAATCTACATGAAGTAAGATTGGAATTGTAGTAAAATTTGTCTTTAAATTTTTAAAAGCCCCCTTAGGCTTGAAGTCTTCATTCCAATTTATCTTGAGATGTCAATAAAGTGAAATGAGTAGTAACTTAGGAGTAATTTTTTATAAGTGTGTAATAGAAATTAGCAAATCTTTAAAGTTGCTTAATCCATTAGAACTTGAATTTTCTTTGGATCCATCAATAAGCTTTCATTGAATATAATATATCTAAATATATTTACTTTTGATTGATAGAATATATATTTTTTCAATTTGGTGCATAATCCTACATCTTGTAACTTTTGCACGACTAATTTCATATATTCTTTATATTCTTCAAGAGTCTTAAAATAGATTAAGATATTATCAAAATAATAGACAACAAATTTACCTAAAAATTCTCAAAAAATAACATACATCAAATACTTGAATATAATTGGAGCATTTAGCAATCCAAAAGACATGACATTATATTCAAAATGCTCGTACCTTATCCAAAATATAATCTTTCATTTATTACCTTCTTTAATCCATACCAAATTATATTTTCTATATTGATCTATTTTAGTATAGATCTTAGCTTGACTAATGTTATATTGTAATACTATTATATAGTGAAAATATAAAAAAAAAATAATAATATTATGATTTATATTCTATCATCTTGGTTCAATAATAGTTATAGACATTTAAACAAGGCTTTTATTAAAGCCTCTTGGTTTATTTTCTTATTTGATAGCTAGTAGATTAAATTTTGGTTAGTAAATTTACCTTCTAGGTTTTAAAAAACTCTTTTAATATCTTAAAAAGATCATAAATTAATAAAAATAAAATAGATTAAATAAATATTTAGTATGGTCAACTCTAAGATGAAGTTAAGGATAGGATTTTATTAAATAACTCTTAAAAAATATTAGATTGATACTCAAAAGATGACCTTCTATAGATTGAGGTCAAAATCAAACCTTTAGCCACTAATAAGGCTAATTAGGACTAAATAGGGGAGAATTTTTGGAGATAAGAGAATTGAATTGGAGAATTGGCTTTAAGCTTGTTTTAAAGTTGTAAAGCTTTTTTTTATAGATTTTGAGAAGACTTTGCAATTGTTGTGCAAAATCAAAGTTTATATTAGTGACTTTGAATTTACACAATAAAATTAGAGCTAACATTATTGATTGCTTTGTAAGATGTGTACAACATCTATAATTCAAATTTTTTCAATGAATAGTTGAATAGATGTGCTAATTGTATGTAAACTTTTGTATTATTCTAAAAATGAAATTGAAAGATATTAAGTTATTAATGTAAAGAAGTACCAAAAGTTGGCAGTTTAGAATTGGAGAAGATTTTTATAATATATGAAGATCCATTTATTGATAAAAAAAAAAAAGAAATTTGGTGTGGTTTTAATAGACTAACATATCAAGCTACACACTAATTTGGAATTGAAGTTAATAGTTGGAGATAGAGAAATTATTGCTCAAACTTCATCATCAATCTTTAAATTAGTGATTGAGGGACAACAATGCAATTTTTTTGTATTTTTTTCATAATTTGTAAGTTGGATTGAGTTGAAATTTTTTGAGCATATAAATGATGTATTATTTCACTAAAAAGAAATTTTATTCATCAACTAAAAGTTTGGATTAAGAATTATTGCAAATTGAAGCTTGTTACCTAATATTAAGATTTGGAAAAAAAATTAGAAGTTACAAAAAAATAAAATAATAAGATAATTAGGATTTGTATTTTCTTAAAGTAATTAAGAAGAGTATTTTTGAGGACTTTTCATTGGCTTTAAATCTTTTTGTATTGGAATTCAAATTGCTTCCTTCTTACTAGTTGAAACCTATTAAGATTTTTTAAATAATTATAACATACAACTTCACTTTCCATAGCAAGGTGCTTGGTGCATTTTCAAATAAGAAGACATGTAATATGATACCAAGTTTCTCCAAAAGGCTTGATATCAAAGATAATGGATAATGATTCTTCACCTTTATTTTGTTGAGGTGGCAATTATGAATATACATTTGTAAAGATCTATCTTTTTTTTTACCAAAAATAGATATCAAATAAAGTTTTTTACAAGATTTTTATCAATATAATCCTTCAATACAAAAAGCTTGTTTTGTGATAGATCATGGATTTTCAAAATAATAGTTGATCCCTTTTTTGAAGATTAATAGCACAATCGTATTGTCGATATTCTAGCAATTTATCAGCATTCTTTTTTTCAAAAACAACGTGAAACTCCTTATATTGCTCTAAGATAGCTACTAATAATTTGATTCTTTATGAGCTAGAATTTCATAAATAACAAATGTCATTTTCTTTGTAGCCATCTTCATAAAAGCCCTTACTCTTAAAAGTAAGGACTTAGCTGTTGATGATTTTTTGATAGGCTTTATCCAAAGGCATTCAATAGGAAATCCAATCGTACAAAATCTCTAATCTATAGATAGATTATATCTTTTTAACCATAAAAGTCTTAGAATAATAAAATTAGATGAAGTTCTAATAATGTTGAATATTATTTTTTTACTATCATTCTAAAATGATACTTCTAGTAGTATAGTCTCATAAGTAATATTACCTAAAGATAAAAGTCAACAATCTATTACTTCTACATTTATAGATTTTGACTTTTATATCAAATGAATTTTATGAAGTTTAAAAAATTCTTCATAAAAAAAACTAAAAAATGCTCTTGAATTTAATAAAGCATTTATTTGAAGTCTTTATAAAGATATTATAAAATAAATAAAAGAAATAAAGATATTATAAAATAACAAGAAGGTTGGATAAAAAAAAAAGGACCTTAATAAATTTGAGGTGTTGGAATGTCTAGCCATATAATTCCTATTGTAAATAAGCGTCTTTATTTTCTTGAATGATAACACTCCTAGTTGTTATTCTATGTTGTTTTTTTTGGATAGTTTTCAAATTTGTGGCCCTCTTCACAATTATATAAGTATAAGTCTTCTTCAAATTGATGCTTCTTTTCTTCTACTATAAGAAATTTGAATTGTATTGTATCAATTTGCATATCCTCAACTTTGAAGTATAGAAGTAATGTATTTGTTGAAGCAGCAGAGTATGAATTTCTAATATGTTGCTTTGTCAAAGTCCATAAGCGTTAATCTTAATAATATTAAAATAATCAATTAATACATTTCATAGCTTGGCTGATATCTTCATTGAATGTTTAAATATTAAGTAATAATAATAGGACTTTCACATTATTTTTTAATCACCAATAGAATTGATTCATGAAAGCTTGTTCATTTCAATTGATGTCACAAGCCAATTGCCTAAATTCAAATTCATAAATTGATATAGAATGTAATCTTTGACATTATGAAAAAATCTTTGTTGTCAACTATTGAGTCTTATTATGTTTTTTAAATGCCTTTGCAAATACTTTTAAAAAAGCTTCAAAATTGTTAAAGATTAGAGATCTCTTTTCAAATAAAGGAGCAAACTAAGATAAGGCTTGTCTTATAAGTAAATTTCTAACTAAATCAACTTGTAATTCTTCTATTAGATAGTGCTCAAGTTATAAAAAATTTACAAATCAAATTTGGATAACAAATTCTTGAAGCTTCAAGCATGGATCTTCAAATATTTTTCAAAGATTAGTCCAAGGCTCCTTACATTGTCAAATAGATAAATTTTCTTATTGAAGTATAGCTGCCATTGCCTCCTTAGATGTAAAAGCTTAAGAAAGTCGTTGCATCATAAGGTGACTTGCTCCAAGTCTAACATCACCATAAAATTTTGCAAAAGAATTATCAATTTCAGCAATTCTACAAGCTAAAGCATTCAATGTATTTATAATAACATCTAACTTTGATTGAAGAGATTCAACTATTCTAACATCTTCACTTCCAACTATCTTGAAAAAAAGAAAAAAAGAAAAAAAGAAATCTAAATAATACTAGTTTAGAGTAGGGTACTCCAAAACCTCTAATGCGCTTAGATGCCTTGAAGAAGAAGAATAATCTACTTTCTATCAAAAAAGATCAAGGTCTATTATTGCTAGGAAGGCAGTTTCAACAAAATGTTACAGATACACTATATAAGAAATTAAATAAGAAGTTGAATAAAAGAATTTTAATAAGAAAGATAACAAAAATTTAATTAAACTAGATGAGTATAATATCAATACCAAGAAAGATGAACTAAAACTCTAAGAGATGTGTTGTCGAAATTGAGGATCTCCTCAACTTTGGCTCTAATATATATTAAGTATTAGGAAGCTTTTTGAGAAGTTTCTATATTGCTTTAAGATGAAGCAACCTTAAGAAGCTATTTAAACAATTTCTTTAATCCTCCTAAAATCTTTTAAAATCTACTAGAATATTTTAAAAACTATTAAAAATCTTCTAAATTATTTTTAAAATATTTTAAGAATCTCATATAATCTTTTGAAATTTAACAAAATATTTTAAGAATATTTATAAAATCTTCTTTTTGAATATCTATAACAATAAAATACTCAAGATTTTTGTTGTTTGTATATATGGTGATTGGATTGAAAGTGCCTATTATGAAATGATGTAATTCTTGAAATAAATCTACAATTACTAGAAGGTCTTTATTATAGATTTTGTAGTTGATCTTGATTACTAAAAATTTCTTAGATTGATAAGCTCTTAAGTGGAATTTATTATCTATTCCTATTTGTGAATATTCAACACTCAAGAAAAAATCTAATGCATTTGTTTTCATATAGAATGCTTTGGAAAAGTCAATACAATACAAAATTAGTGAAGAAATAAATATTGTCTTTAAGGCTTTAAAAAATACACTGAATTCTTTGCTCTATTCAAGTTTGTCTTTACATATCAAATGTATAAGTAGAACTGTAACTTGAAAAATATTCTTGATGAAGATCTAATAAAAATTGAAAAAATTTAAAATATATAAGATATTTTTTACTATTTTTAGAACCTTCTAATCTATGATACTTTGAATTTTCTTAAGATCCATCATAATGCCATTATTTGAATTGATATATCTTAAGAAATTAATTTGAATAGTATATTATATATATATATATATATATATATATATATATAACAAAATCATCTAAAAATTCTCAAAAGATATTATTTTTAAGATGTTAAAAAGTAAGTGGGGCATTTATGAGTCCAAAAGACATGACAATATATTCAAAATGTCCATACTTAGTTCAAAATGTTGTCCTCCATTTAACTCTTTTTTTGAAGAATACTAGATTGTATGCTCTTTGTAGATTTATTTTAATATAGTTCTTAGCTTCATTCAATTGATCAAAAAGCCTTGATATCAAAAATAGAGGATGTCTATTTTTAATAGTAATCTTGTTGAATCCTAAATAATCTACATACATCTATAATGATTTATCTTTTTTCTTCACAAATAAAATAGAAGCTCATATTAGAATTTTTGAATGGCATGTGAAATTCTTGGCAAACTTTTCATCAATGTATTCTTTGAATTTTGCCACCTCATTTTATAATATATTATAGATTGGTCCAATTAGTAATTCATATTTATTATATATAACCATCTATAACTTCTATATGAACATATTTAGTTTTCTTTATTAAAAGCATATTATGTTTTTTTAACAAATTCTTCATTTAAAAAACAAGTTGAGGTTTATGAATTTAATAAAGTAGGGGCTTTGTAATGTTTAGGTCCTAAACTAACATCTATTGTGAAATAAAGAGAAGGTTTTGAGGAGGAAATAAGACCTTTATAATGTATTGTACAAGATTTTAGTTACACGGTCCCTACTATAGTTGAATAAACTCATTTTTTGACTTATTATCATTTTTGATAGCCATACTCCTCATTTTGTGGTTGCATTTCTTCTTTGGACAATGTTGAACAATGCTCATAGATTTTCTACAATATATGCACAATCTTTTTTATTAATGACAAATCTTTTCTTTTTTTAATAAGAAGTTTGAAATAAACTATGTTAATTTACATATCTTCTATTTCTAAATATATGTGTTGAGAAGATGTTGATGTTGCTATTGAATTGTAAAAATGTTGAGGCTCATTTATACTACTTTCAAATCAAAATTCAAAAAATCAATTATCACATTCAATAGCAAAGTCAATTACTTAACTCAATGTTTGAGGATTAAGTAAGTTGACCATCAATTTCTTTACCTTATATTGTAATTTGTAGAAAAATTGGCTAATGAATGCATCATCATCCTACTTAATATTAGTTGCAAGTTGTAAAAAATATAAAGCATATAATGTTATTAATTGATTACTTTATTGCAAAATACAGATTTTGTTTGTTGTAACACAAATTGTATTATATTCTCCATACATAGATCAAAACTCTGCCAAGAAAACCTCCAAATTGTTCAATATTGGATTTTGTCATTCAATATAAGATAAAAACCATGATAATACAAAATTTGAAAGTATTGTTTTAATAAACTTGACTTGTGATCTTAGAATTAAATAGCTTTGGGGTTGAAATTCAATCACTAATTTTACTCTATTGATGAATCTTCAAAATTTTGTTTTTATGCCATTACACTTCTAGGTGCGTATCTATAATGTATTGATGAATCTTCAAAATTTTGTTTTTATGCCATTACACTTCTAGGTGCATATCTATAATGTCTTTCTGCAAGTAATACATGGTTTTTTGCTTCTTCCAAATTTCTTTGATTTTGGTGAATGAGAAAGTTTTCTTTGTCTCTAATATCTATCTAAGCTTACTTATCATTGGTGTGGAGAGGTTGACACTTGTTGTGTGCGTTGCCATGCATGCAGATTGTGGGTCCAAGGAATGCTTAGTCGTGTCATGCGCTCTTGCAAGGCACTTTTGTAGCCTGAGCACTGTTGACAAGGGACTTGCGATCCGCATGCTTGCGCAGGCATTCAAGCAAACCCAGAGTGCGAAGGTTTGTTGAGTTCTCTTGGTTTATCTCGGGAATTTGTCTGCAAAACGGAAACTTTTCCAGTCGAATTTGGCTGGAGAATGTCTGGAAATGAATATTCAGGCAAGAAGGCCAGGTTTCCTCCATCAGACTTTATCAGGTGTTAGTCGTGGGTGAACGTGGGGGGGAGTAATTCGTTGCCGCTAAGGTTGCTGGGGATGAAGATGATCCTTATCTACGACGCGTAGTAATTGGGAAGGTGGAGGATGTTTGCTGCAGCTCTGTGATTGTTTGAGGTGTAAAGCTGTTTACGGTAACTTTGTTTTGTTGTTTTTCTCTCAGCATGGAGTTCGTGAGGTTGAGGAAAGTGGTAAAGGTGAAGGCGATCAAGACGCCATCACAAGTTTGGCGTCGAGGGCTGTGTTCTAATGAGGTGTTGATATTGTATGCAGTCCACTTGTGATGAACACGGTTGAGCAACAGACCTGGGCGCTGGCCATCTCTCATGTGGAAAAGGAGAGGGTGGACAAGAAGGACATTCAGAAGCAAGAGAGAGGTACAGATTCAGGCAAGAGGACCGGATTGCAGGAGACGAAGAGATCGAAACCATGAGGACTATCAAAATCTTTGCCGAGAGGTCGGACAGCTCCATGGCGGTGCGCACATGCAGTTTGATCGTGGATACGCGCCTCCCGGATTCTGCTTTGTTCTCTCGAGCCATGTGAGATGTAAATCCTCTTTGATCTTTCGCTATCACTGACCATGCGCCATCAAATTTCCAAACAATTCTGTGAATCTCCCAGGATAGGCTGGTGGAGTCCTTCAGTGTTCAAGTCACAGTAGGGATCTGCAATTGTTGTTTTTTTTTTTTTTTTTTTTTTTTTTTTTTGTAAATAAATTTGAAGTGATTCCACATGTATTTATGTCTTGAGCTATTTTCAGTGGAGTTTGCAAGACGCTTTTGAGGAGGTGGGCAGATGTGGACGACTCCAAAATACTGGTGACGAAAATCACGGGCGGAATCACTAACATGTGTACGTTGGTCCCTGACCATCACCATTTCGCATGTCCCCACTTCATTCCCTTCACTCTCTTGTAAACCTTGATACTTTCAGTTCCAATGTCAACCTCAAAGCCAATCAGGCTGGAATCAATACATTTCGGTCAATCTTCATAGAAACAGGGGTTCTTTTTTGTTATTGAAGCTTACTATGCTAAGTAATAAATTCATCTATGTGGAAGCTTGCAATCTTTCATTGTTTGCAGTGTTTGCAGTTTGCCTCTGGAATACATTGTATGCCACGTTTGAAAGCTAGACTGAAGTATTGTGGTTGTGTTGGTTGTGTGAGCAGTGCTTAAGGCTGAAGTGGAAGGTGAAAACGATGACCAACTCCAACCATTAACTGTGCGCGTGTTTGGGCCTAATACGGATGCTGTTATTGATCGGGGTCGAGAACTCCAGGTGTTTGTGAACTTGAGTATTGACAACTTAATTGTACTTCTCAGAGTCATCCTGTTCAATTGTCTTTTTTAAAGTTCTAACATTATGCCAATCAATCTGGGCATGTAGGCAATCGCGTTCTTATCTTCAGCCGGGTTTGGAGCTAAGTTGCTAGGTGTATTTGGAAACGGCATGATTCAATCCTATCTTGTTGGAAGAACACTCGAACCTCATGGTATTTATTTCACTCAACTTTGCAGTTTCAAACCCGTGTATTCTTCTGTGTCACGAGAGGTGCGCGTATTGGTGAATGGTTTTGTTTGTTTGTTTGTTTGTTTGTTTTGTTTTGTTTTTGGCTTGGTTGTTCTTGGTTTTTTTTCCAGAAATGTATCAAAAGACATGCATTTAACTTCGTTAAGTTTGGCCTGCATTTGTTGGCAGACATCGCTAAACCAGAGTTTGCTAAGCTGATAGCTGTGGAAGTTCGAAGACTGCATGAGTTAGAGATTCCTGGCTCTAAGGAACCACAACTGTGGAATGACATTTATAAGTTTATTGAAAAGGGTATTGTTTGCTCTCGATATTTGCCTCTGGTTGATGTAGTACAGGAAGGCTAACTGATTTTCAGTTGGCTCCCAGTCATGTAAGTTGTGTCTTCGGTGATCTGCTTTCAAACCCTTATCATACAATCGCGCCGCTAAACATCAGATAATAGACACTGTTTTATTTTATAATTGGGTAGGGATGCGGTGTTGGAGCATCACTTGTTCCGTCGAGGAGGGAATAACTTGGCACTAACCATACCACTTTTATTCTCTGTTCTCGTGTGACATGAAGGTTCAACAGTCGTATTTGAAGACAGTGAAAAGCAGAAGACTTATGAAACGATTTCATTTGAGAACATCAGGGAGGAAGTTGAAGAGATAAAGGTAACGAATCCGAAGCACACCTGCTCATGGTGCTAAATTGTTTTTTGCTTAATCGTTTCGACAAATGTAATGCAAGTGATTCATGGAGTTTAGTCTACTTGTCCTCTTTTACTCATGAGATATGAAGGGGTTTAAAATTGCAGAATTCTTCCATTCAGTTGAACGCCTATCCTATTGAAGTGCCTCTCATATCATTCTCATGAGATGTATCGTGCAGGCAATCAGTGACAGTTTTAAAGCACCTGTAGTTTTTGCACATAACGATCTTCTTTCTGGAAATTTTATGTATAATGAAGAGAAAGGTAATGAAGTGTGCAGTTCCTCCGATGAGCATGAAGTTTCTCATTTTTCTATTTTCTTAGATGGCATAGTTGACGTAGTGTTTCTTCAAATCTTTTAGCTATTATATGTTTCATTTGACTTAAACATGTCATTTATTTAATTATAATTGCTGTACAGCTGGCTTACCATTGTGAAAGACGGGAATTTCAGAAATCATTGTATGATGCAATATATCAATATATTTAAACTCAAGAAAACAACACTACTTTTACTGCAGGACAATTGTACATTATTGATTATGAATACGGGTCACACAATTATCGAGGCTATGACATTGCCAATTACCTCAACGAGCATGCAGGCTTCGACTGCGATTATAGCTTGTACGCTTTCTCCATTGGTTGCCTCCCTCTCTCCTATTCAATTTGGTTCATTATGAGCTGCGGAAACTTTACGTTTTCTTCACTTAATTAGCAAGGACATGATAGCTTGGTTAGATTTCACTGTATACGTTGATGGATTTCTCTTGGTGTTGATATGAACTAAACTGCATTGAAGGATGCTGACCTGCTTTGTGATCCTAATATTATGTTCTCAAACTTTTTTTCCGTCCTCTCAGGTATCCAGATAAGGAGAAGCAATTTTACTTTTACAGACATTACTTGCATCCCGAACAACCTGAAATGGTGGGTCTCAATTAAAAGTTGGTGCAATTCTGTAATAGCTGAGAAGTAATGTATGAAGACTTTCTGCGTACTAGGGTAATCGTTCTTATGTTGAAAGTCAATCTTGCCCAGTGACTAGGTTTGCTGGTACTTCCAACTTTACAGTAACACACTTCGTGGTTAAGCAGTCTATACGTAATCAGGATTCTTTTAAGGAATATGAAAGAAGTTCCACTGTTACCTTTAAAAGTTGGAGGCGCCAGTAACTCTGGAAACTTCTTAAAATGTCCCAAATGAGATGCAGAGTACGAAGGCAGAGCTAGAAGAGCTTTATGCAGAATGCAGCTTCTATTCCTTGGCATCACACTTATATTGGGCCACGTGGGCAATTGTTCAGGTGACTACTACTCTGCAAGAGCCTCAGTTGATTGTAGACTGTCTGAAATGAGACTTTCAATTTTCGTATCTTAACATGTGATATTCGCGTACATATTATCATTGGAAGTCCCTCTAAAATCTCCTGAATCACCTGTAGAATTGCTGATATACATGGGTCAAGTGCAAGAACCAGGTTTTTTTGTTCTACTAACTTGCCAGACATGAATTTTGTGCAGGCAAGGTACTCCAATATCGAATTTGATTACCTGGGGTACTTTTTCCAGCGATTTGATGAATATAAGAGACGCAACGAGGACATAAAACTTCGAACATCTGAGTACCTAAACTCGCGGAAGTAGCCAACCTGTTGATTTTTTAGTTTTTTTTCTATTTGGTTATTTGCACTGCTTATCAGGCTCATGAGATTTGATTGAAGAGTTCAGGTGGCCAAAAAGTTGTAAGCCATATCTGAAAAATTAGTCAACTCTTTTGGGAAATAACATTAAGATTAACCTCAATTTTATTTGAGTTTCAATGTTCCAATCCTGATTATGCTGATGAGTTCGATTCCATTTCTTGTGCTTCTGAATTTGAAACTAGGTAGAAACCTAGTTGCTTGGAATAATGAATGATCTTCAGTGATGGCATCTTCTGTGCAATCAGTAACAAGTCATTGTCATAATTTGTGTCTGGCTTCCGCATCCACAAATAAGTTTACTGAGAACATAGAGCGAATGAGCGAATGTCACATTCTCATTCAGTAAGTATTTGCTGTTTTGGATTCTTTTATTAGTTCAAATTCGAGAATGTATTTTAATAAAAAAAGACGGGTTAAGAATAAGAACAGACTGGATTTTTTCTTCAAAAACACAAAAAAATTATGCAAGTACATCGCAGAGCTTCTCTACTTTGCAATGTGGCTGTGGGTCAGTTTCCTCTTAAAAAATAAAATAAAAACAAAAATCTCAATCTCAACGAGACCACATTCTCTAACTAACACCTAAAAAGTGCACCACAATTATGCAATTCTATGAATTCATTGTCCAAAGCATCCTTCTCTTGTAAGGCCGGTAATAAAATAGCCATGAAGTTGGCGTTTCAGGGTTTCCAACTCTCGTTGGGAAGGTATCCATTGCTATGGCGACGCCCCCTCCTCACACTTTCCCAAAGACTTTCATGCCTTTGGAATCAGGGCACGTCGGCACCAGAACCATATCCGAGGCTTGTAATCAGAGCGAGAACAGCACAATATGACCACGATGATGTTTTTTCTCGCTTGCGTATTAAACAGGCGACGCATGCAACGTTTGCGAAAAGGTTATGCATTGTTCGGTTTTTTCCCTGTATTGCTCTACTTTCGATGCTCTTCCTTCGTGATACACCTCGATATCCACGAGTCTTGCCTGTTCATTTTACGATGTGGACTTTGTTCTCCGTCGGTTTTACTCAGTATGATGGCTACCCTCACTCTAGTGTGTGCAGTAGGCACTTGTGGTTTTTGTCTCAGTTCTTCTCTCAGCTTTTGTTGCTACAGGTGTGAGAGAGATGTCGAATGCCTCCCTGTTTATCGTTGTCGTTAATCTTGTGCTGGCTGGGTAGTACGTGAATTGCCTCTTCTTGCATTTGTCTCATCTTGAACAAAGGAGTATACTGTTTCGGGCTTGCAGTCCATTCTAGCCTGCATTTCTGTTGGACTAAGACAGGGTGTGGGATATTTGTGAAGTTCGCAAGATATCTCGTAGAGTCGTGCATTAACTGTTAGACATTGAAGCAACAAGTTTGGGGCAATTCAGGGCCTTACAACGTTTTAAATCATGAATTCATGACGCTATCTTACTCAGAACTTGGAACGAAGGTGTTATTTCAGTTACCATGTAAGTGCATGAGTGAATAAGTACATGGGTTCCTTTCGTATACATGGAAGGCTCTTGGACGTTCTCCGATTGGACCCCCCCTATGGAATCGATCCCTTGGATATCAACCTTAACCCGCTTTAACTCATCTTAGTGATCAAGTTTCATGCTTCAATGACGGGATAAGTCTTAAGTACAACCCTGTTGACAACTCGTATTTGCGAATTTCATTTCATTCTATTTTTGCAGCTTATGATTTGACTCTTCAGCTATCCTTCAACGAAAATATGCAACGAATCGCCATCTATGCTCCCTTCGGCGCTATTCCTGTTCCAAAGTCGATTGCTCACAAGCTCGGGACATCAGAAGGCAGTCCAGCATCAAGTGAGATCAAGGATCGGTTGAGTATCGGCTCACTATTCAAGATATGGGACTGGCTCGCGAGGTTGTTAGCACACTCCTAGTATAGTTGATGATGATAGAACAGCTTCATCTTGTTAAACAATAAACGGGTTGAGTAAATAACTGAACTTTTAAAATGGAAGTTCAAATTCAAGTTGAAGTGAAGGTTCTGTTGATTTGAATACGTAGATGAATTGAATCAAGAGTGAACGTTAAGCTCTAATTCTTAGAGCAGTTCTACTGTAGATCTCGTCATTCGGCGGTACTCTAACAGCTAAATTCACTTAGGTAAGCGTCAATTAACTTGAATTCGTGTGATTTTCAGAGAGCTGTGGAAGGGAAAGGATGATAGCTAGCGAGCCCTCTCCTGGAAGATATAAGCAGAGGCGTTTGTAGATTGTTGTGAGCAGAGGCTAAGCTTTCCAGAACTCATACTTGCAGGTACATTTCATCATTGCTAATTTTGTTTTTTAGATTTGCAGAACTGGTCCTTATTGAAGTTTTAGAAAAATGGGAAAGAAATCCTTGTAACCGAGAAAAATAAGTTTATGTTCTGTTACAACATACTCTAACTTATTTTGTTTGTCCTTTGATGCAGTTGCGATACAGAGAGCGCAGAAATGCAACCTCAAGCATTGCTAACTGGTTTAGGTCGAGTTGTAGACCCAGTTCTTCTACAGGTTTGTGTGAGCTGTATCTGTGGTCTTGATTTATTTAAGTTGTCAGTCGTTCCTAATCAGTGTTGAGCAGTTAGCCTCAGAACGTGGTCTTTGTGCCTCTTCGGACTGTCATCTAATCAGGTGGTTTTGGCAGATACTAATTTATTTTGCTCACTACCTGCATGCCACCTGCCTCTGAATGAAGTCGGGTATTTGGCTTTTGGTATCAATGGAATGGAACTGATGGAAACCGTAAGAGCAGCAGGTTTTGTTTGAAATTTGCTACTACAGGATATTATCTGGCTAATTGAGTCTAATATGTTGATTAAAGTTGACTGGATCTTGGGGCTAAGGGATGCGGCAACGGCCTGCAGTCCATTACTGGCACATCGAAGATAATGTTCCAGAAAAGCCTCAAGCTCTAAGTAAGTAAATCTTTTGATGCCGGATTGAGATTTCTGACAAGTAGACCCTTCAAGTAAATGTACTTGTAATGCTGCCAAGCTTTTTGTCTCCTGATAACTAGTTGCTTTTCTTATACTCTGGTCTCTTGACGTTCATGACAGAGGCTACCATTGACAAATGCAGGCATATATTTATCACTCACACAGGCACATACATGCTTAAACGAACTGATACTACCTGACAACTACTCATGAATCTTATCACTGCCGTATTTGAGTCAGGCAGCCGATTCCATCTCAACATTTACACATTCATTTCCATCCTTGAATTGGAAGCTCATCAACCTAGGCGCAATTTTACTCAGCTCAAATTATTGTGGTCATCCAGAGTTTGAATGAATGCTCAGCTAGGAGGAAGATCTACCAGAGCAATGCAGCACCACAGAGACGATTGATCGAGGGCCGAGCACAGCCACACAAACCATCATCGACGCGAGAAGCATCGCCAGAAGACTCCGGAAGAAGGGCATCCCTCCTTTCCTGCGCTTCTTCCTCTTTCCTGTGTTCGCCACACGCTCTGCTTAAATCTTCAGGTAAGCGCGCGCTGGCATATCTCTGTACGTGTCCATACAGCTTCTTTAAATCCGTCTAGTGACTGAAAGTCATCAACTCCTCAGTTTCCGTTGTTAAAAATCAGGAGCTTATGCCAATTTGTGGAGCGTGGTGGGTGTGCTGAGGTTGTCGACATTCCCGTTTGCAAGCAGTGATTTGTTCAGATTTGGGTGACATGGCGACATTGACGAGCGCATCGACTCTGCTCCGTGGGGTGGCGCTGCCAGCCGAATCTATGATACCCTCGCGAGCAGGGAGGCCGCAGAGAGTGAGCTTGGCAGTGAGGGCAGAGGCCCCAGAGACATCGACTGCGTCCGCTGCTCATATCAACCCGTCAATTCGCAAGGACTCCGACAAGGTGGTTGACACGGTCCAAGCCAACGAGCTCTCCAAGCCATTGACGGCATACTGCAGGTAAAAACATCAGCGTGTGTGCACCCAGTTCGGATAATTATCTGTTGACGTGCGCACTGTGTATCGATTTCTGACTGGTGATACCGTGATTGCATTGGTGTGCGTCTCTCTTGCTCTCAACAACTGATAAACGGAAGTCAGCTTTCATTGTAGAAACCATCTAGAACACATGCTCTATCGTCCAGTTATTACAACTGGTAGTTCTGTTCCAATTTACACCGCTCGGTGCATACGCATTTTTCAAGCAATCTCTCATCCTCTTACTCTAATTTCGGTTTCTGGTTTCACACAGATGCTGGAGATCCGAGACCTTCCCTCTCTGTAACGGCGCCCACGTGAAGCACAATAAGGAAACAGGTGACAATGTGGGTCCCCTTCTGTTGAAGAAGTAAGCCTCACATGCGGGAGAGAGTGAGAGTTCCTGTAATTGATGCAAGAATGCAACCGTCATCCTGTATTCATAAGATCGATCTCGGCATAGTTCAATGTAGTTCATCCTAGCATTTGTAGCAGGCAGACTTAGAGTTCGAGAGCATGTGAGATGTAAAATAAGAAGTGAATTCCTACACTTTTTTTTTTGTGTATACTTCGCCGTGACAGTGCTCTTAACAGGTTTTACTTGGTTTTGACAAGTATTTAGTGATTGTGTTTGCATTCTCGAGACGGTGTTTCTAAGCACGAGCCACGCTTTGCGTTGAATTCTCCCGAATGCTGGTTTCTTCAACGTGGGTTGTTGTTCATAGTGTTTCGTGAAGGTCGTTCAATGCATGCAATGAACTTGAGAAAACTACACGTGGGCTAGCGAAACGGAGGCCAACTTGAGGCTGCCGAGAGAAAAGGTCTACAGAAGATGAGTCCAATTAGACGTGACAGTCCTTGTGTCTAAAATGCAAAAATTGACAATTACTCTATATGGCTATAGATAGATAAACATATACAAATGAATATTATTGAAAACCTACTGAAGGAGAAGCTGTAAAAGTTTAAATTTTGGTGTTAAGTCAAAAATTGACCATTCTTAAAGAAATGTTGAACAATAGAAGACAAAAAGTATATGTATAACAATGGAAGTATTTATATTTATTCATTGTAAATAGAAAATATAATTTTTATTTTTCACAAAAATAAAATAATTAAGTTAATACAACTCCCAAATGAAGTATATTTGTAAAAGAATTTTATATTTATTATTTTTAGAATATAAATTTTTGATTATATTCAAAAAAAATTATTGTGAAAGGGCAATATATAAATGTCTATATGCAAATAGTGCAATTGTAAGATTTACACCTTCATTCTATAATAACAATGTCATTGTAGAGATTTATCAATGGTCATTGCAAACCCCACCTTTATTGGAAACTATCTTTTGCACAATTTGAACAAAATCTCTGCAAATGATAGGCAAAATTTGATTTTTGGAAGAAAAGACAATTGTCCCTTGTAGTCTCCAAATAAAAGTCTTATCTCTATAACATGATTAGTCAGTTGCATAATGATTAAGCATGATTTATTGTAAAGTCTTTGATCTAAAGTAATGTTTTGCAACATAAAAAGACATCCAACCTTTAGTTCCAAGCTAAATAGTAGAAATCTAGATGGACTTAAGTTATTTAAATACTTCATTGGATGATAATTACCATTATTGGTACCATCTTCTATAATTACTATATTTGTACTAAAATAAACATATAAAATTCTGAGAAATCTTTCTATTGTACGTTGTTGTATTATATGAAGCCTTGCTTGAGAATGCACCAAGTACCTAGCTATTGAAGGTAGAATAAAAATTGTAATAATAAGATTCTAATATTAATAGAATTCTAAATAATTCCAATTAAACCTTAAAAATGCTAATTAAGTTTTAATCAAATCCAAAAAAACTTCAAAAAAATTACAAAAGAAGCATGAAGAAATCCTAAAGAAACTCAAAAGAAGTATTTGAATAAAATCCTAAATATATCTTAAATAAATTCCAACTGAGTCTTAATTTAATCATAATTAAAATTCTAATAGTCCTTATTTAAATCCTAAGTCAAACCTTAAATAAATCCTAAAAAAATTATGAATCCTAACCAATTTCTAAACAATAAATCAAACTCCAATCAAATTAATCCAATCCTATGGCAGTTTAGAACCTCAATATCTATCGATTATACCATTGATCTTGCTTAAGATTTTATACACCTCTCAACAACTAAGTTGGCAACAAGTACACAAAATTTGAAGAAATCAAACTTATCAAATAAAAGATCAAACCTAAATTCCGCTTGGATGTTGGTTAGCCTCCTACTCTCAAATAAATGTTAAACTTTTAGTATTAATATCTTCTTCTTGAACTATTGAATTGCCTCCAAAATACACCTAAACTATTGGATATTAAGTCTAATCTCTATACAAAAAAAATCACTTCAATCCAATTAAAAAAAATTTAAAGATCTTAAAAATATTCATTGACCTTCAAATTCCAATTTTTAAGGCCTCAACCTACAAAAACCTTCACACACCTTGATTTAACCATTCGATTGATCTCAAAATTTGCACACATACTAACAACTAAAATATCAAAACACTATCCAAAATTTATTCGTATATACACCACATAACTTAAGAGACCCTCAATTTTGTAAATATAATTTTATTTTTCAAAATCTAATCCAACCATGAATATTACTAACTTTGAAAAACTTCTAAAAATTGAATATTAATTTAATTGACATAAAACCAATAGTAAAAAATTCCTTTGCAAGTTTGCTCTCAAATCTTACTCTTTAATCTACCAAAGAATCTTATAGTCATTGCAAATACATGGTTTTATGCCTCAAGGTTTGATTTAGACCCAAATTGACAACTGATCTTCTTTGGATATCAATATTTGGTAATTTGAGATAATTTGAATCTATTTTTAAATTCCTTCTAAACATGTATATACCAATTACTTTGATTTGAGACATTTATGCCTTTAGAAAGAAAATACAAGCTCCTTCTCTAAAAGTCAATATTAAGACTAAACTTTTTATTACCTTCCTATCATTTATTCTTATTTTTCTACCACATCTTCCTACTATGCTCTTCTATAACAACATCCATGTTTTTATTTTTTACCATATCGTTATGTTATTACAATATAATACTTGTTTAAATAAGCATTATTATAATTTTGTATAGATAAAATGTACCTATCAGTAAAATATCCATCTCTAAGTGTCCTATCTTCATTTAATCATAAATAAAAAGCTTGAATTAAATCATTTGATATTGGAGATACTTTCATATGTTTTAGAAGAACTATCTTACTTTTCAATTGATCTTTAATTATTGATCCATTTTTAATTTATAAATAAAAACTATTATTAGATATATTACATAAAAATATTATATCATGAAAAAAAAACTCTCAAAAGTAACAACCATATGTAATGCATACTTTCAAAAGCTGTTAAATAAATAATTAATTTTTATCTAATATACCTTTCAAACACATATTTTTGATTAACTTATATACTTAAATATTAGATCAAATATTTGATTGTTGCAAAAAAGCATCAAAAATCTCTTATCTTGAGAATTTCTCAACAATATAAAGAATTTGCCAAAAATCTCTATCCAAAAATATAGTAATCCTGCCAAATAACTTTTTAGTGTTGTTTATGTTTTAGAAAATTCTATCAATTATCCTAGTACAATGGTGATGTTTCTAGGTATTTCATTCCAAATGATATAAATTGATTTTTTTAATATATTTTTGAAAAAAATTTATATTAAGATGGAGCAAAATTTTAAACATAGAAAATACAATCCATCTACTACTTAAAAGTTGTCGTCTAATACAAGAGGAAGCAATACATAAAATAATTTCTCAATCACTTTGAAAATACATTGCTAAGGTATTGTAGATAGTTATTTTCTCACTTCTTACTATCTTTTTAAAAAATACAACTTTCAAAGATTGTTATCTATTAAAGCAAAGATATCCAAATATATAATTATTGATCATCATTCAACTTTGGCACATATTTTTCTATCATTTGTTTTAGATTATTACAATCCCATGCTATATGATCTGTAAATATTCAGTTTGTGATATTTTTATTTAAATTCCTTTTCCATAATAATATTAATAAAAAAATTATCAATATTTTGCTTAATTTTTAAAGAATTTTATTAAGAATAAATAATATATAATCAATTTTTTGTCTTTTTATTGGCATTTCAATTCTATAATTTTAAACAAATTATTAATTTACATCAATACCAAAAATAAAAATAAATAAATTTATTTTATAGCTCTTTTATATATATAAGTGAATATTAAAGGAAATTAATAGCAAACAATATTTTTAATTGCTTCTCAATTTTCATTACACAGGCTTTTTTCAAGCAATGATTCCATTCTTTGTCATCCTTCAATAATTCCATTCCTAAGCATATCCTCTTAACGTTTGGTTGAAATACTTCATTTATAATATGCAAATCTTTAAATGAATGTGATCCATATACTTTCTCCAAATGTGGTCTATATACTTTCTCCAAATGTGGCCATAAACAGTTATAGGAATGAATTCAAATCATAAATGAGTCATGAATCTTTTTCCAATAAAGGTGCAAACTAAGAGAGAGCACTTCTTGATAGAAGTGCGCCTATGAATCTGACTTGAGTAAATCCATCAAGATATTGGAAAGGATGTAATCTTAGATAGAGCTTGACTTGTTGCAAAAATCTTTGAAATTTTAATCTTGTTCCATCAAATTTCTTAGGCATATTAATTCTTGTCTCCATCATACTTATAGAACCAAAACTCTCTGCATTTGGTTTTGAGGTTGATCTACTTGTTTCCTTCAACTGCACAACTTCTTGCCATAAACTCTGCACTTTTTTCATAGGCGTAGACATAGTACCTCCATAATTCATGTTAGAAATATGTAAGATTTTTATTCTTAGATTGTTGATAAGCTCATGAAGATCTACAATAGTTACAAATCTATTCTTACTTTTACTAAGAATAGTATCCATAATCTTTTCTTCTATAGATAACTTAAACAAAATCAAAAAGTTAAATTAAAAGAGGATAATCTGCAATCTCTAATAAAAATTTCCACAAAGAAGGATAATCTATTATTTTTAAGGAAAAGATGAGTATTAAAAAGTAAGATTTTTTATTTAAAGTTGGATGGTCTGCAACCTTCAAAATGTAATAATAGAAGTGTAATAATCTACTCACTTCTAAAACAAGAGAAAAATAGTACGTTAGTAATCTTGTCAAACTGTTAAGGATATGAATCTTGAAGAAAGAAAATCCTCAATACTTTCTATTATTGAAAGGAACTATGAAGTCACTCAAAGATGATATATTATTGAACTAGAATGGCTATTGCTAAAAACAAAAAGATTAGAAAGTCTTGAAATAAGACTAAGAACTAGAAAAGCATTAACAAGAGTGAAGAAGGTTTCATTCTTGCTTCCATATATATTCTCTAAGTAAGAATTACATGGTGATATTCTATAGGACCTCCAACATGTGTTGACTTTGTTAGCTACATGTCTTAACTTGCAAGGCAAGTTATCTATGTATGCACCACATAGTTAGCTTCTTCCACAAGCTATTATATGGAGTTAACTTCTTCCACAAACTACCAACACGTGATTAACTTGTTGGCTAAGTTTCTATCCTAAAAATATATCTAAAATCACAAATTACGTCTATGAAGGTTTTAAAAAACTTTTCTAGAAGACTTTATGAAATTAATCTATATTTATCTATTTCTATCTAATTATATAAGTAATTATTGGGATAAATATATATATCTTGTGAAAATTGCTTGACATCATCTTCTTTATTTCTAATTTGTATTATTGTACAATCATGCCCTTAATAGATATACTTGTAAATATATTTCATAGCACAAATTTTAATATTGATATGGTAGTTATATTTTTTACTGAAAGTAAGATTATATAAAACATCTCAATTGTCTATAATATGATTGCCAACTTTAAAAGTTATTTCATTATTCTTTCTATGATATTAGAAAAAGCCATTACTATCCATTGATATCACTTTTCAATATTATTTTGGATATTTTTTTAATATATTCCATCCTTCATGCATAGAACTTACATATTTCAAGGTCCATATAGACCATGAACCATGCAAATGCTATTTGTCTTAAATAAAAATAGATTTTTTTTTAAAATAAAAAACTCCACACAAACAATTGTATTAAAATTGATCAAATCTTTTAATTTTTTATTTTATTCAAAAAAAAATTAAAAATAAGAAGTACATATGCAAAAGATCTTACTTTTAAAACTTAATAGTATATACTCTTGCGAGTCCTTGTCCTAAAATGTGATATTTATAAATAACTTCAATTAATATACAACTCTTTTGTTCAAACACTTTTGCTACCAAGTCAAGCTAATCTTTGAGTCTTTTTCTTAGAAAGAGTGCATCTTTGTTCATTACAAATTTACAATCATTGTATCAAATATATTTGAATATTAAAAGTATTAAATAATAACAATAGAATCTTTAAAAAAATCAAATAGTTTTTTTATACTTTTAATAAGAGACAATGAAAGAATTATCTTCTACCTTATATTTTGCATGTCAAATTTTTAGTTTTGTACATCTTTAAAAATATTTGTAAGTCCTTGACATACATTTACATACAACCTATTTTGATTTATACTGAAATATCTCAACTAATTTTGTTCAACTGCTACCTAAGCATCTACAATAAATTCTTATAGCAACTTTTTATAATGTAATATAATCAAGTACTCATTATATTGTAAAAAACATATGAATAAAATTTTATTTGATTATTATATATAATCTATGTATTTTTATTCCTATCTTTATTGGCATTCATATCTCTATGTCTCATTTGATCATGTAATCTAACTTTTCTACATGAAAAAAATAACAATAATATAGTGGAATAACAAGTATGCAAGATATCCTTTATGAATTTGTTGCAATCTTATGTTTTTTCTTTAAACATCTATATCTATTATTTCTTCTACCTTTATTCTATTGTCCAAAATAATAATTACAACCTCATTAGAAGTTGCAAGATTATAATATCTTTTATTGATTTTTTTATTAAAATAAAGATATATATATATATATATATATATATATATATATCATCATTACTCTTTCCTCTTTCTCTTGCTTCAAACAACATTTCATGACCTTTTTAACAAAGTGGAAAAAATACATGATATTTTTTCAAGCATTCTTGAAGCTCTTATATTATCTAAATTAATAAATTTCTATTATGTGCAATCTTTGCTTCATATACAATATCACAATTGTAAATATAAAATTGTATATAACTTGCTTCTACATCTTGTTCTAATAAAAAAATATTTATTTAATGCCAAATTTTTTTAAATATGCAAAAGCTATACAAACCATATCCTTGCAAGATAGTATTATTAACTTTTGTATCAAGAAAGGTGATTGTATATATAGCATTATATCATCAAATATACTTTCAAAACTCTTTGTTTTGTTCATCTAATTCATTAAGTAATTATCTAATTAATAACAATGGATCTTCAAGAAAAGGAAGTTTAATCTTCATGAAGACAACATGTACCAAATCATGGATTTAATTTTATTGATGGCATAGTTTGTTCATCCATTTAATAGAGTGTCTTATAATATAAGCATTGAACATTTATATTTCCAAAATTATGACGATCTTTTAATCTTTTTATTATTATTATAATGTTTATGAAAACATTTCTCCACTTATTCACCAATTTCTCTTGTTCTATCATGTAATTTTACTTCTTCTTTATATTGTGTATATAAGATTGCTTCCTCCCATGTTCTTCAACTTTGTTGTGCATTTTTTTAAAAATTCATAGATTGAGTAATCTCTCTAGTACTACCATCATTTCTATTAATCATAACAGTATATCCTTCTACCTCTTGACACAAAACATTCATCCTACCTAGATTATATACGGCTTCAATCCTTGTATGTTTGAGTTTATTATGATTTTTCCTTTGTAGCAATTACACCTTTCTATAGTTTCAATAATTAATATCATCTTTCTCTTCTTCATCTCTTTCACAATTTCTCCTATATTATTGACTAATTACTCTCTAATTAGGATTAATATTCTCCTATATTATTGATTAATTATTCTCTAATTAGGATTAATATTTTCTTATATTATTGACCAATTACTCTCTAATTAGGATTAATATTCTCATCTACAATAGTTACATTCTCTTTATGAACTCTCTCTTGATTTCTTTGATGTTGTTGAGGAAGTATTCTACAATAAATTATTTCAACTTCTATTTATGATTTCTTATGTTATCTTTACTATTTTTGAGCAATTACTTTTTGATTAATTTTTATTATTGATAAAGCTAGACTATTAATAATGACACAAATTCAATCAAACAAATGGATAAATTTGTTACAAAAAATAAAATAAAATAAAATAAAATAAAAAACAAACAAAAAAAAAAAAACAAACAAACAAACAAACAAAACAAAACAAACTTTCAAGCATCACTATTGCACTTCAATAAAATTCCAAAAAAACCACATTATTCAAGTATTTGAGCAAGATTATATAATACTTATAAAATAAAAATGAATAAATACAACTTAATTAATTAAATTATAATATCACAATGCTTTGATAATATATTATAATAATACAAAAATAAAGATACTGCATCTATATATATATATATATATATATATAAATTATATTTAAATATATTTTTATAATAAATTTTTACAACAAAAATCTCAATTTATTTTAAATATTGCATTTAAAAAATCAAAATGAATAAATAAATTAAAAAATATTTCAATCTTTATTTATTAAAAAAATATTAAAATTTATTTACTATTTTATACACACAAACAAATATATGTATGTTTATACATATGAAGCTGAATATAAAAAAAATCATATGAAAGTTAAAAATGAAATTCTTACAATTAGATGTTTTTATAACAACTATTGCTATGGTTGAAAATAGTTTTAAATATCTAATTAGACCATATTGCTTAAGTTTACAAAGTATTTGTAAAATAAAAATGTTCCTATATAATTTAAAAACTATTTATTGCTTTACACATACAAAAAAATTCATATATATATATATATATATATATATATATATATATACATATAAAGTTGCACATAGAAAATTTTATATGAAAGCTTGAAATTAAAGTCTTACAATTATAGTTTTTTTACAATAGTTGTTGATGTGGTTTTTTTACAAAAGTATTTGTAGAATAAAAATGAGTACATATAACTTAATTAATCAAATTTTATTACCAAAGTGCTTTGAAAATATATTATAATAATATAAAAATAAAGATCTTATGCCTATATATCTTTAATGATTATATTCAAATATTTTTTCATAATAACTTGCTCCAAAAAAAATCTCAAGTTTCTCAAAATGTTACATTTTGCAAACAAAAATAAATAAATAAACTAGTAAATATTTATAGTTTTATTTACTAAAAATTATTTATTGCTTTATACACACATATATATTTACACATATGAAGTTGAATATAGAAAAAATAAAGATCTTACATCTATGTATGCATATTGATCTTGGTTAAACATCTTTTCATAATAATTAAGTATTGTCACTAAACCTTTTGCATGTGCATTGTACCAATATGTGTATTTGGATAGTATTGTCTTTGTAATAAAAATAAGATACAAAAGTTGAAATCATTAATTTATGCAGCAAATCAAACCTCTAAAAGAACCTTTAATATCCAAAACCACAACACAAGTCAATTCTTAACTAGCAGTTCAATAATGTCGTATAAGAAGACAAAGGCAAGAAATTAAAGAGTGTATGGAATCCACCACAATCCTAAAAATATTATATATATAATTAAATTAATCCAAACATATACATATATAATTATATATATAATTAAAATAATATATATAATTAAAATATTTTAAATCATAAGTAAACCTTTAAGAAATATTAAAAATAAAAATCATATATAAATTTCAAATAAATCTTAATAAAATCCTAATAAAATCCTAAATAAATTCTAATGAACCTCAAATAACTTCTAAGTAAATTCTATGTCAAAGACATACATATTTACTTCAATAATTATTTATATGATTAGGTAGAAGTAACTAGAAATAAATTAATTTTATAATATCTTCTAAGAAAGTTTCTTAGAAGCTTCATAGATATGGTTTTGACTTTACACATGATTGTATTTGATTGGTAAATTAGAAACTTGGTCAACAAATTAACTACATGTCACACATGTTGATAGCTTGTGAAACAAGCTAACTATGTGGCGCACTTATACATAATTTACCTTATAAGTTAAGACATGTGTCTTTCAAAGTCAATACATATTGGATGTCTTATAAAACATTGCTACATAGCTCCTATTTAAATAATATATATAGAGACAAGACCTTCTTCACTATTATCAACCCCTTTCTAGTCCTTCATCTTGTTTCAAAACTTTTTAATCTTCTTATCTTTAATAATAGCCATTTTAATTCAATACTATATCATCTTTGAGTGATTTTTTAGTTTTTTTGAGTGACATAAGAGTATATTGGCCTTTTAGTTCTTTAAGGTTTATATCCTTGACATTGGCCTCTTTCTACAATCTTGATGTTAATCTCTCAACATTAATATTTTTTGAATTTATTATTCAATTGCTCTAAGATTTTGCACAATTGTTGGAAATTAAGCTTGCTATAAGTATAAAAGATATTATCTCAATTCATAGATTGATGAAAATTTTGGAAACCTCCATTACTCCTCTAAGCTCCAATTTCTAAGGCTTTAATACTCTTGAATTTTAATAATTTTTAAATAAATCGTTACATCAAGCCCAAAATTATGAAAAATATTTAATACAACTATGATTATATAACCAAAAAAATTTAGTTATAAATCAACTACCTATCTTATAAAAAAAATTAACATATATATCCTTTATATTTCTCAAAAAAAAAATCAATGTAACCTCAAAACAACCTTGACTTTGCAAAGTCCATATAAAATAATTACATACTCAAATCACTCAAAATTACTACTTAAAAAACCTTATTTTATTCTCCTCTACTTTCTAAAATGCAATGTGTTTGATATTACAAATTTTGAAGAAACTTTCAATATTTGGTGATATTATTAGAAGTAAGAATCACTCTTAATGATATTTCAATTCTGTTTTTAAAAAAGAGTTATAAATGCTTCAACATTGATTAAGTAATAAGGTGATCTTTTTACCTTACTATAAAATATAATTGAGGATTGAGAAAACTCATCAACTACTTTTAACTTAAACAAAGATGTAACTATGTAGCAAATATAATTTGATGCATCTTGGATTTTTTTAACATGTAATCACTGCTTCTTATAGAACTTCTCTTATAAAAAGACATAATACCATGGACATATATATTAACAATAATATTTTTTTTTTTTAAAAATAATAAGTAGAAGTTAGTAAATTTAATAATATCTTATAAAGTAGCTTCTTAAAAGCTTTAAAAATATAAATTTAAATTCCTAATTATTTATAAATAATTGATAGATTGAAAACTTGGCTAAGTTGGCCATGTATTGAATATTTTAACCACTTACTTTACATGTTGATCACTTTTTTATATAAGTTGGTCATATGGCATACATGTTAAAAACTTATCTTGCAAGTTAGACATGTATTCTACAAGTTGAAAAGGAATTGGATGACTTATAAAATATTATCAAATATCTCTTTAATTAGAAAGTATATATAGAGGCAAGAATGAGGCCTTCTTCACTCTAGTTAAATTCTTTCTTGCTTATCACCTAGTTTCAAGAGTTTGTAACTTTCTCGCCTTTGGCAATAGTCATTTCAGTTTCTTCTTGAATGTACATATTTTTTATTCCTCAACTATGTAAGAGCCTTAGAGAGTCTTAACATTCTAATAAGTAATTTTTCTAAACATCTATCTTGAATCAAAGACTTGAAGATGATCTTTTGTTTAAAATAATAACAATAAAAGAATATTTTTAAACAATTTAGAAACAAAAGAATATAAAATAAAAATAAAAATATTATAAAATATAAAATATAAACATTAATTTTAGAATGGTCATAGAATATGATTAAACTAGTTTGCTAAAAATCAAGTTAAATTTATACAAACTTCATTTGAAAAGAATCAAAAAATTCTTAAAATGATAGCTTGGATTATTGTTAATAACCAAGGTGTTTTAGTCTCTTCACAATTGATTATGTGGAACATAGTTCTCCCACGAATTCTGCATATTTCCTAGTTGATTTTAGACTCATTTAAAATCTTATTTATGTTATCAGCAGCAAAGAGAGATATCATCATATGTTTCTATATATATATATATATATATATGTAACAATCATTACAGTCATCTAATTATCAATAATTTCTAAACATCATTTTTAAATGTATATTTTATGCTTATGTTCCCATATATATATATATATATATATAGCATTGTAATTATTAATTACTTCTAAAAATTATTTTGAGATGTGTAATTTATGCTTGTCATCTTGTTATCTTCAGATCCTTTGCAATAACAACTTCACATACTACAACAAGTAAAAATTCAATAAGGGAGCACAACCACGCCACTCTTTGTTTTACCTCTCAAAATTAAAAACAATTCACATATATTTAAGAATAAGAAGCTACTTTTCTATAATACATATATATATATATATATATATATATATATTATTTTTACTTCTCCTGCTTCTTCCTCTCTACTTTCTTCCAAGATTCCAAACACTCATCATGTAAGAAAGCACAACTCCATGGGACAAACACGGTGAGGAACAAGCCATTCACTCATTCATTACAGCAACCTCACCAAAAGGGAAAACCCTCAAATTCATTCCACCCACTCAATTGCATGCTATTCTATTTTATTCTATTCTAATCTATGCTATTCTGTTTCCACCCCATTGCTTATACATACTCTAATTCTACTCTCTCTTCCATGGATGGCAATGCTCTATTGACCCTCAATGACTACTGGCCTCAGTCATGATGAATGGGAATGGGAACCTTTACCTTTCTCCATTTGCTTTTCTACAGAGGCTTGTGACTGCCAGGAGTGGAGCTTATCCAAGCTGAGTCAGCCAATATAGTCAAAGCCATTAAAGGAATATATATATATATATATATATGCATTTAATCTCATCCAATGGAACCCTGGAAGGAAAAATTGTGGCCAGCAGAGGCTGAAGCCTTTCACTGGGCTACTCCTCCTCCCCATTTAATGCATGGAATGGAATAATAGGATATGGTAGATCTGACACCCACATGGATGAAATATGTAGGTCGACAAATAAATCTATATATATATATATATATATAATGGCAGGGTGGAGGATGGATGAACTTATGGACACGTAGATGGATGAATTTATAAATGTGTGTGTTTTAAAAGTGGGGCCCTCCGCCAATGAGCTGAAACCTGGTGCTCTGCCGGACACTAATTCAGTCTATTTGGAAAAATCAACACTTGGTCCGTGATAAACCCCTTCTTTACCTATATATATATTAATATATATATATATATATATATATATATAGAGCTATTAATATATAATCAAATACCTCAAAGTTGTATGATTAACATAGAATCAGACCAAGTATGTATAATTTCAATCATTTGACTTTAGAAATACTTGTAAAAAAATATCATATAATTCAAAGCATTAAATTGCTACAACCCTTTTCAGAATGAGCTTAATATTTTTATCTGTTCTTTTTAGTTGTGAAAAAGTAAAAATTTAATAATATTTTTTAAAGATAAATCTAATATTTAGAATGAGAATATAAGGGACACTTTATATTTAGGGGACAAGGTGAGGAGTCTTACATTTTTAAATGATTTGATTAGTTGAAATCAAAAACCCTCCTTGAGTTGGTGTTCTACTTATATAACAAAGTCTAAAGGTCCTAAGAAGAAAAATTGAGGTAGAATGCATTGTTTATGTACATGTCATGAATAGTATTATTTCTTAGAGTTTATATTGATTCTATCTTAATTAGATGTTTTTTTAGAAAAAACCAACAAGTTATCTCAAAATAATCCTTAAAAAATCTAAAGTAATAAAATAATAAAATAATAAAATGATAATAATATTTTTTTACTTATCTTAATTTTGAGCATACCAAATAATATATCTAGATCTAAAATCAAAAATTCACTTGGTTCATTATATGCCATCTTCTCACTTTATATTATACTCAAAGGTTAAGACTTCCAAAGGGAATTTTTTTTGCACCAAGCATGAGACCTTACTAAAGCTTTTAAACAATGTCATTTTATTCTATTCATTAAAATTCAAAACTGTGTCTTTGTCCTACAAAAAAATCTCAAATACTATTTTTGTAAATTTAATACTTCTGTTGATATTAAAGTATTATTTTATTCAACCTTTAACTTTTTAAAATTTAGTAGCTTATATATATATATATATATATATAAATATAATAGACCTTGTTGTTGAAATATTTTTTTGGTATATAACATACTTAAGCAAGAAAACAAAATCTTCAAAATAGTTTGTGTATATAATTAATCAAATTGATTTATTTTTTATATTCTTTTGATAAATAGTTAATTATAAGACCATATCTATATATATATATATATATATATAATAATAAAGTAAAAAATTACAATAGAATTCAATTTAAATATATAAATAGTATAAAATATAATTGCATATATATATATATGTATATAAATATTTATATATTTTAAGTTTTATAATTTTTATATTAATATTTATTTAATTTAATTAAATAAATATATGAATAAATAATAACTAATGTATTTTTTAAAATAAAACTATGATGAATATCAAAATAATATTTGAAATAATTCTTATATATCAAATATTTTCTAATATTTTCTAATATTTTTTGTATTTTATTATTACTATATGTAAATTAATTATTGTAGCTGCATCAAAATACATAAATAATTTTGAAAAGTATATAAATAATAGACATCTATAATAGTTTTTAATCAATTAATAAACATATATGATTATATTTGAAATATGTTATAAATGAATATAACTACTTTATAAAAAAAGCAAGTAATATTTTAAAGTTGCATTGCTAGTTTTCTTAATCAATCATTTATATAATTGATGAGATAATTTTTTAATATTGAGCTATGTCCAACTAACAAAAGTAAAAGATAGCACAAACACAATAAAAATATTTTTCACAAATTTATTACTATTAATATCATACAATTTAAAAAGTCAATATACTAATTCTCTTCATTATATATTCTCATATATACTAATCTTGCTCAATGTATTGCTATAGAACTTATTATAAAATCTATTAATAAAAATGATTCTATATTGGAAAGATAATTATAATTATAGTACAATGTTTAGGATTACATTATAATGCAAGGTGCATAGAAACATTATGTCATACCACAAGATGATTGCCTTTAAGTAGACTCAATGACAATGCATTATGTAGGAAAGCTTCAAATCTTAATAAATTCCATATTTATCCACTAATTCCCTACAACTTAGATGTGTAGAAGGTTATATAGACTTCAATGAGAAGATGGATGGATATATGTGTGGAATGATTTTATATGCAGATAGTCTTGTAAATAGATGTGTATATAAAAGAAAAAATTATTGAAGACATCATTTGTAGTGTAGGGCATATATTCTTGTTGGTTCTTCTATTTTTGTTTTATTTTATTTTACATTTTTGAATTTTGGCCAATATCATTTTTTTGTTTGATTTAATCTTATTTATGGATTGAAGTTTTTAAATTAAAATTTTGCTAATAGTTGAATGTAAATCTTAAGAAGTAGTTACAAAATACAATTAGAATCATTTAACTATATCTACAAAAGGTTTTTTTTAAAAAAATTATTATAATATACTTAGCAATAGATTATTTTTTTAATTATAATTTTATATTTTGGCACTATCATGACGTATTTATTTTCATTAGTAATTTAGAATCTTTCTTCTAGTGTCTTTTGCTATAATAATTATTTTTCCAAAGCAATATGTAATTGATGCACCAATTAATTGATATCTTCAACACATGGTTGGTACTTAGTTTTCTTAAGAGAGTTGGTTGCATTATCTCTATTAAATTTTGATCTATTTATGTAACTAATATATTTTAATAATTGATTTAATTAAAATAAATAATATTTGTTCCTTGTCTTTCTTTTGACATGTTCTTCTGGAATGGTACCAATTATATCATTTTGTGAAGCAATACAAACACTTTCATTTACAACTTTAATCTTTTTTGAAATTAAAACTTAACCTGTTATATATTATATATGTAAAAAAATGTGATTTTAAAAAAACAATTCTATTTAATTATGCTGCCACTGTACATACATATCTATTTGATTTACAAACAAAAAAACATATTTTGTTTTTGTTTATTTGTTTGTTTTTGTAGTTTTTTATTTTATTTAATTTTTATATTTTTAATAAACCAATTTTTTTTTTTTCATAAAAACTATGAGAGACTTATTTTTTTATTATACGAATATTCCTTTAGGATTCCTACTAAAGAATTTGATAGAAACAATATCAACTCTAATCATCTTAAAGACACTCTATAAATTATCAAACCTCATTGCTATTTTAGCCATATTTTGTTCATTTTTTTTCTTTTATCTTCTTGTGTCCTATTTTTAATTTATATTTCTTATATTTTGTAAACTTTTTTCAATGTATTTTTTAGTTTCTTTAATTACTTATATATATATATATATATATATATATATATATACATATATACTAAGACCGACCTTGTTATCAATAACTTGTGTTTTTAAATATTAGCTTCAACTTGATTAATGGAGTTGATTAAACTTAATAAGATTAAATAAATTTATTAAACCAAATTTAACAAATTGAGTATTTTTTAACTTCCTATATATGTGTATATATATATATATATATATATATATATACATACATAAGAAAAAAATTGTATATTTTTATAGATTTTAATTTAATTCTACCTAATGTTTAATAAGGTTTTTTTTTGTAAAAATTAATAATATATAATAATAATAATATAAAATTCAACATTTAAAACTAATTGTTAGTAAAACAGAATATTCACTTTAAGATTTTTAGAATAATAATTCCTTATTTTTTTCTTCATATGTTTAGATACTGTATGTAATTTTAAAATTTTAATTTAATGCAATAAAATTTTAATTTCTGATTTACTATATAAAATGTTTTATTTAGAGTTATGCATATTTTAGTAAAATAAATTCAATTTTCAATTTATATTTGCTTATATTGATTCAACATATTTTATAAGATGTATATATCTATTTTTTCATTAAAATAAGAAGTTTTTGTTTGTATACACAAAGTAATTTTGTGCTAAAAGATAGTTTTGTATTGTATTTTTGTCAAAAATTCATAAGACCATTCTAAGCAAATTTAAACTTTGTTGTTGATTTTTTTATATGCTACTGACTAAAAATGTAAAAAAAATAAATAAATATATAAAAAATACAAATTCATTAGTTTAGAAGTCTAAATAAATTTAAATTGTTATAATTTGACATAGAGTAATTTATTGTACATAGAAATATTTAATTAATACTCATGTAAGAGTGCATAAAATAATGATAAAGAAAAAGATAAAATTAGAACTTGGTGTTTATGAGTTTAGATTCAAATGATATATATATATATATATATATATATATATATGTTGTCAATATTCTAATACATTTACTTTAAAAAAATAAATTTTCCAATTTTTTTATATTTATGAGTAAGTTTATTTGATTCATGGTTAAAACTGTGAGCATCATGTTTCAATGTTATATGGTATATGAATATTCATTAACAATTTGTTGCAACATATTACCCATGAATTAAAGTAAAGAATGTAAATATTTACATATATATATATATATATATATATACAGAAATACTTATGTATATGTGTTGATAGTAACACATATCATGTTCCATGTGTGTTAACTCGTCTTAGATTGGATAACGACACAACATATCTCCATCCACAACCAATTCAAAATTCATACTCATCCACCCACGCACTCATAAATTCATCCAAATCGCACGCACAGCCTAGATCATTCATCCAACCCTGACTGCGCGGGCGAAGAAAGAAACCAACGAGCCCAGTCCGGCCCGGCCCGGGGCAGCGTTGCAATGGCACCGAGATTCGAATCTGCTGCTGCTGCTGCGGCGTCGTGGCGCGTTCATGAAGCTAGAATCCAAGCTTTTTGCGCAATGGGCACCCTCAATCTCCTCCTCGACGTGATGTCCACTCACTCTCAATCAACAGTCCCGGACATGCATACATAGCCTTGAGTGTTGTGGTCTTCTTTCTTCGCATTGGGCTGCGAAAAGAGCAGGAAGGAGAAGGAGGAGGAGCAAGACTAAGAAGAAGGGGAGTGTTGCCCTCCGTTGGAGTCCGACGAGTGGTCGCCGTCGCGTCTCGTCGCGTCCTCAGATTTTGGGGGACTGCACGGGTCCGGAGCTGCAATTACGCCCCCCAACCCATTAAGCGTATAATAAGCATACGGAGCTTTTATCGACCTTTCCGGTGCGGGTTCTGCGCGTGGATATGGTTTTCCTGGCACCATGTGTCGTGTTGTGTGTTGTGGGCGCTTAGAACCGGACAACGCCTGATGTCCCCCGAGATGGACCGATACTACACCCTAGATTCACAATCGCTCCGTCGTGCTACATGGCATACCGGTCTTAGATTCCGCTCCTCCCCTGCTCTCACCCTTGCGGGGAGTTTCTGAGCTCCTTCTTTGCCGATCCAGATTCCAGGCCCTGTCTCGGTTTACAATGGCTTTTGTGGTTTCTGGGTTGTGAGGATTCGCAGTGGCGTAGGTCGGGTTTGCTCCCAGCGGCCATGTGTGGACGGTGAGCGTTGGGTTTCATTTTGAGAAGTCTGGAATCCGTGATGAGTTCTTTTTGTTGGTTGGAGTTTCATCCTGGGTGATGCTTGAGATTGTAGCTGCTTCGAAGCGTTGTTTCGGAGTGGGCGTAGTTTAGGTCTGGGGATTGCAGAGGGAGGGAGAACGAGAGATAGATAGAGAGAGAGAGAGAGAGAGAGAGAGAGAGAGCGAGAGCGAGCGAGGCACATGTAGGAATTGGTCTCTGTTTTTAGCCTTTTAGAGACGTGCAATCGGAAATCGGCACTGGGTGTCGTGTTTAGATTCTCTGTTTTGCTTCTTGTTTTGTAATCAGCCGTGGAATTTTACTGGATGTTCCTTTTTCTTCTGCTTCTTCTTCACACTCTTCTTCCGCTAAGGCTACTGTGTACTAGACTTTGTATCTCTTTGGGCACGCGCTTCCTTTTGCTGGAGTATGCACAGTTTCATTTCAATGTAATCTGCTGCATGGGTGCTTGGCAGGGCTCCATCTTTCTGAATTTGAATCATACCCCTCTTTCAGATCAAGGTATTATGGTCATTTCCATAGTTCTTGGAGGTGGATGTGTTAGCCAACCGTTCCGTCTAAGAATCTTCTTGTTGTTCACGTTTGGCATCGTTTAGTCGAGCGCTACTGCCAGGAAATCGGCAAGGCTGGCTTCTTTGCAGGCGTTACTTCTGTATTTCATTTTTCAGTGGCTCTGTGATGTCTACTCCCTCCTCTGAGTCCTTTCAGGTGTCACCGTTCCGTCAATCAATCTCTCTTTGGTCGTTTTCTATCGCAATTTTGTTTCCTTGTGGCCGATTGCCCTCATCTCCTTCCTTGCACGTGTTCTAGATGCAGAGTTGTGTGTATATCGAACTCTGCGTGTTTGTGGTTTTCGTTTGTGTAAGATTACAGCTTAGTGTGCGTCTGAACTTGACTATCTTTTTTTATTTCTTTCTTACTGAAGCCCGGGAGTTTCTTCCGAACCTAAAACAATACGTTTGTTGATGTTCCTATTCCAGTTGCAGAAGATTTTGCGT
The DNA here is from genome assembly GCF_059467195.1 of Physcomitrium patens. NCBI lineage: Eukaryota > Viridiplantae > Streptophyta > Bryopsida > Funariales > Funariaceae > Physcomitrium > Physcomitrium patens. Next base: position 9,658,785 of record NC_143432.1, read on the forward strand.
CTTCAAACGAACAAGAAAAAGCTATTGAATTTCCCTATAGTTTGGGATTCGCGTGTATGCGAGGACGATTGGTTCCAGATGCTTTGTTTCAAGCTCATGGCAACCTTCCCCGTTTGCGCTTTGAAGTTGTCATGTAGTCGAAATCAAGAACACAAGAAGAATTGGATCGGAGTCTTGGGTGAAATGTGTTCATTCTGAATCATCAAACACAACTCGTGCTCTTGCGACAGCTGAAGAACGCAGCAAAGACCAAGTTCATCAATATGGTGATGCAAAGAAGAGGATATCTTGCAGACAGAAAGGAGTCGTGACTTATGAGAGTGAAAAGGACAGCGACAAGACTTGGGGCATCTGGGGGGGGGGGGGGTTCTTGATAGTCTGGTAGAGAGTTCAGACGCAGAAGTAGTGGAAATCGTATATCTTCTCTCTCTAACAAAATACGACCGAAATGGGAGTGAGCAAGTACTATGTAGTGGACGAAAGGGCTTTGGCAAGTTGTGGATTGAACATGTCGGGCAGCGACGATTGGACGAGGATGAGTTGGACAACAGTGTGGACCACATGGCTTGCACTTGGAATCATATGCGTCTTTTCATTGTCTAAGGCAATCTTCTTCATTTGGCGGCGACCTGTCGTTAAATCACAAGAAGCTTCTCTCTCAACGTAAGGGCTGGAACACGCAGAAATGATTTTTGAATGTTGGGGGTCGTCATGTCTCTTTGTTTCACTTTCTTTTCCGCGGATGTCAGTAGAATTAGTCGTCTTTGTTAAGTTTCTCTTGAATGATCTGTTCGTGAAACGTTTGTTGGATTTCCTCGTCCTGGCTGTTGGTTTGTTTGAAATAATATTTAGCAATGGGTGTGGTTAGCTAGAACAAGAGGTACCTAGCGCATGAGGGGTTTGAGTAAGAGAAAAACCAGATAAAGAAAGTTGTAATCATTCAAACAAGTGTATTGCTCAATTACCTCGTGGTAGAGATTTTTGGATTTTAGAGCTCGTTTGCTGGGAGTGATTATTGACTAAAAACTTCGATGTCTGCAGAATTGCGAAAGTTGGATCTGCAGCATCCACTCGTGTAACGGAGGAAGACTTGGCGCAGGTTCTGTCAGTTTTATCTCAGGATGATAATGGTGAAAACAGCCAGTGGGAACAGGTCATTGACAAACAGAATGATTCCGTGAGCTACACTGCTAAACGGCGAGATCCAAAGGTTCCACACAAATCCTAACTAGCTGAATTACTTACTGATTTTCCACAACATCTTGATACACTTTTTAGCTCATAATCTCAGTGTTCTAAGTGAAAATTATCACTAGCTATATCTTTGCTGTTGGTATTCCGATTTGCGTTTCAAATTCTTTTGTTCTCTGACGTTTGATTAATTAGATGTAGTTGAGAGATTCGATGAGATTGTTGTGGCTTACTGAATTCGATGGCGTGCAGGATGGAGGAGCGACCGAATATCTAAGCACCACAGTGCACGAAAATTGTTCAACTCAAGTGGTGCGCGACTATTACATGGACAGTGACTTTAAAGCAGGGTGGGACAGAACTTTAGTGCAGCATAAGCAGCTGGAAGTTTGTTCGGTAACAGGGACGGAGGTTGGAATTCTGGTTAAGAAATTTCCTCTCATGACCGCAAGGGAGTATGTCCTGGCGTGGCGCCTTTGGGAGGGTGAAGACGAGTCATATTATTGTGTGATCAAGGTAAATTAGCTTTCGGTTCGTGAGGAATATGCACGTGGTAATGCTTCATGAGTTCTCTCTGAGCATTTTTTGAATTTCGGAAGAATAGTAGAATTTTGTGGAGATACATGACGTATAACAATGGTAAAGCTGATTTATGGTCACGTTCATTGGGTAGGCGTGCGAGCATCCTGATGCTCCGAACCAGGTGAAGTACAAGCGTGTGGAGGTTTATAATTCTGGGTGGCGTATCCAGAAAGGTTTGGTAACTTTACCTTAAGTCTTGATGCTTCATGGTTTAATAATAGTTAACCATTTTCAATCTTAGATCGACGTTCTATTTTCATTAAAGTGTCGTCATGCATTTGTACAAGCACTTGTTAAGTTTTTGAAGTCGTTCGAACGAATCCTTATCTATCGCCGAATCATAAGTGAAGTAAAGTTCGTCGCCTCCAAAACTGATCATTGTACTCTTCGCTTATCTCGATCTAGTTCCTGGAAGAGCAGCAGTCGAAGTTAAAATGATTCATCAAGAAGATGGAGGCATGCAGCGAGAAATGGCTAAAGTAGCTTTCAAGCGTGGCATTTGGAGTTATGTACTTAAGATGGACACTCAGCTCCGACGTTACGTTTCAAATTATGGTCAGCTGAAAAAGGATTCAGTTAATGCTGTCTCTCTTGCTCAGAAGGTGCCTAGCTGCTACACTCTGATTCCAGGCGTGGTTCTCACGAAATGCTTAAAATGGTTCTTTTAGGAAAGCTTGGCCGAATTTCAGTTTGTCGTGCATGGATAAGGAAGTTTGCACCTGAATAACCGTTTTTTCTTCCTCAGCATGCACCGTGATGGAAGAAATTGAATACTGGGAATCGTTATCGCTACCCGAATGCGTGTCTTGGAAAAGAGAGGTCTAAGACTGACATGTCCAATCTTTAGTTTCATTTCGCATACGTCGTGTGTCTGTTTACAATCTGAAGATAGCTGCTGGACTGCAGGTACCTGAATCACTGCAGGCGACGTATGGTTTGGGGTCGAACTCACGTCAAGAAATCACCAATGTTGGGTACCAGAGAGAAGGTAGTGACAAGCGGCAACTTGGTCGGCAATCGTCGCAGAGGAAGCTGGCAAAGGGGCTGCTGTTAGTTGGGGGCGCAGTATTTTTATCTCAAGGCTCTGCATCCCTTGGGGCCAAAATTGCCACAGCTTGTATCGTAAATCGAGCCATGCGGCCTGAAGGCTCCTCAAATTTTCTCAAGAGGATTGTTGACAGGACTCGGGTGCACAGAGTTCGTAGAGATGTTTTGTAGAACACGCGTGTTGAGGTCAATGGACTTTGTATCATTATTTCAGTTGTAGTTAGTAAGCGGTAAATTATCTGGTCGACGCAATCTGTCAGTGTTGGTGCTACGGTAGACTGCGGCGAAAGAACCTGCCCTGCTAAATTTCTCATACTATGAAAAGAGTTGTAAAGAGGCGGTATGGGTTCCAATGAATCTCGAGTTGGTTGTATCTCAAGATTTCAATCTGACGGCTTCTGTGAAGAGATTATTACTTCAAAAATATTCTGAAGAGTAAATTTGGTTTGCGAATTCCGTTATGTTCTTCCCAGAGACCACTTCACAACACTCTTCTGCTGAAAAACAGAGTCGGTAATTATCATGCCTGTGCGAAAATACTCTGATACCAACTCAAGCTAACTGTCTTCATAGCTTTATCTTTGTGCTTGACAAGATCCAGTGAAGCAACAACCACTTGCAGACCATGAAATAACAAAGCCTTGCTGTGATCCACGTGTGGCATCTTCCAACACAAGTTCTAGTCCAACCGGGTGAGACAATAACATGGTGTCCAGGTTCAGCCGCCATCTCTTTTCTACTGGATTTTAGTCACCTGTCGAGTGGTGAATAATCGGCTCAGGATCTCTAGTCATCAGAGTCACCGATTCTCTCCGAAAGTGGATAATATCTTGATACCCAAGATACCTTTTTAGTGTCCTAACGACGAGGGTACAGATAAGTAACAGCGATAAGTTACAACAGATATGATGCTCCACTTAATATCGAACATGCAGGAGATAGCTGTTTTTCTGAAGAAGGTTCTCAGGAGTAGGTGACAGAGTAGCATCGGAGTGTCATCGGAATGGCTCCGCTTGTTGCTTCGTTTTGGTGCCTTCTTTCCTCGCTATTATCTTATGCAGAATTGCAAATTTGGAAATTCATTTACTTCCATAACACTAGTGTACGTGTACAATTATATCTATACATACACATACACACACACACACACATATATATATATATATATATATATAAATGTTTATACACATAAAGATGAGGTTTCATTTTCAGTTATGATTTTTTATGAGGTATATGATTCTGCTTGGGATAGTATTACTAAACTCTAGACTGGGTTTCAGTGATTGAGAATATTCAGTAGTGGCACGGAGTTGGATGGTGAGGGTGATGGCAGCTAATGAGTTTTTTTCTTCATAAATCGGGGAAGTGCCCTTTAAATGCAACATAGGGTTTCTGCTGTTGTAGATTTCGTTAAACAAACTTGCGCTGGGATGTGTTTGCATGGACGTACATGCACGAGCTATGTTGAATAGCTGAAAGGAGGGGCTAGTGGTTTGGTTTGCAGTTTAAGTCTGTCTTGGGTTGGAATTGGGAACTGCTCCTCTTGATAACATGGAATGATTACGTTGAGGAATTGTTACTGTTAGTTACTCACAAAGAAGACTTTTCATGACATTCTGCGGGGTTTAAGCAACTTTTGTTCAATATCTGCTTGTACCCGAGGTTTTGTCGTAATTGTTGTATACACAAGTGATGACTCTTTTTCTCCTCAATCACCGGAATCTTACTCATGACAAAAAATCGTCTGTTCAGAAAACCGTAACACATTGACTGGCGGTCAGCGTCAGCACCTATCATCGATGCTGCACTTCCGGCTACGAGCACTTCTTCTTCGGCTGGATGTTCCGGGCTTCCTTTTATCTTAGCTCATCAGCTTAGACATGCACCTAAATCATATGGACCAACGTTTCGATCAAGAGGTTAATAGGCCACGGAGTCGCTCTCAAAGCGAAGGATGTGTTTAGGATATCACGTCTTTCCACGCGACATTTGTCAGGTTCCTGTAGAAATGTAATAAGTAAGCAACTAAGCCTGGACCTACCACAATGCTTGAGGAAAAGTTGGAAAAAGTTACAAGTTCCCGTTACTCCAGCAATTCGAGAACGAAAATAACGACGCCCCAGATTTTTTGCAAGCCTTCAAACCTAAATCTACCAACACGGAATTACTGTTACATTTTGTTCGAGACAGAACCAAGAAATCAGTTGATGAACTTGGGAGGCGAGTAACAGTAGGGGATGTTGTATCGCGTGCTGGTTTGAAGCTCATACAAGCAGGCACTGCATTACAAGCCCTTGCACTAGACTCTGGAGGATTTTAGAAGCACTGACCAGCTGAAGGTTTTAGTCCTACACAACTCGCTTGTGAAAACTTCGTATTTCATGACCTCGCCCCATTGCTTACGAGGTGTGTCACATCTGAGTGCTGTAGAGCATGTCCTATTTTTGATAGAAACTGGAAAGGATGGACTTGTCAAAGTGCTGTAGCATTCATTCGGAGGTATTTCGAGTCACGGTGTGATGGGTTTCAGATGAAGGTGATGTGCCCTACGTTGTGCGTGAAGACTACCAATCTAATCTCATTAGTAACTATTTGAGAATGAAGTACGAATCTCTACTGGGAAAGATCAAGGTGATTTTATTGTTTTTCTTGGCAAGATCTTCACGCTCTTCTCTAATTCATATTCGACACCCCCGTAGTAAATAGATTACTTCCGGTGACATACTGAGAATCTGCTGAAATTCTCAAATTTCAGTTCATTTGGTCAAGCACTTGTTCTCAACGCATTGTTTTGTCTATATATTTATATATATATATATACGAATTTCTTTCGGAACTGCATTGCTTCCATCAATACTCATTGTCTACAGTACAATACTTGTGATTCTATCTTCTGGTAGAAAGTGCGTGGTAGAGGCCAACAAGCTTTATTCTTTTTCAGGTTTATCCATAATATGCTCTGTAGCAATAAGTTGGGGGTTTCTCACATCCTCCAAATTCTTGAATGTGTTGTATGCGATCTCTTGGATTGGTTTTTAATGTCTCAGACACACAGCTCGGCTAGGAGGCAAAGTCTTAGCAGAGGAACTTGCGCCATTTTTGGAAGTACCACCTCACAGTGAGAACACTAAGGCAAGCTACTCTACGAAACTCGTTTATCTGGGATTGATACATGCAGTTCTGCTCTCTCTGCACTATGAACTTGCTAATGCAGTTTAAATTAGTGATTAATGTCATTTTGTTCACTTTACTGCTTGTTACAATGTATGCCAGGCAGCCGAATCATACGTATTATGTCATGCTGCATGTTGATGGTAATCCTGAAATTGATGAGCCTGTAGGCAAATTCGTTGCCAGCTCCCGATACAGTAAATTCATGTTTAGGCTCATCTTCCTCTTCAGGTTTGCACTGTGTGGGTTTTCTGAGAAGCGCTTGTACTTCTTTATGTGTATCTGAAAGAACCCTGTAACAATTTAATGAGAAGTTTGGATCTTGAAGGAATGCAATGTTTTAGTGCATGCCGTTACTGAGTGTGGAATTTACTGCTATTTTGAATTGCAAATGTAAGGGAACATTCTTAATAGCTTCCTTTCACTGCAGCGAACAGCGGTGGATTGGCTTGGTCGGGGAGAGGAGGCATCAACCTTGTTGGGGTTTTTATTTTAAGAAGCATGCTTCGGTTAATATACCACCTTGCCTACTATCCTTTTATTCCTTTTCCGTTCACAGAGCATGGAACCTGTTCTAGTGACAGATGGCTGATAGCAATTTTTCAGAATAGTAATCCTGAAACTGTCTCTTGTTCTGTTTTTAATTTTGAAGACGTATAAAGTCTTAAAGTTGTTCCAATCATTATCTAGTTTTCAACTTCCTAGATATACCCTTCCTTATGGAGTCTTGTATTTTTTTTATCCAGGACTAAAAGCAAATGTCTCTTGTCAGCGACACAGTTTTAAAGTTAATGAGACGCTTGTTGTTCCTGTTTCAGTGACGACTATTTGCTTCAGTCTCTTCGCGAAAGTGGCTTTGTTCTATTTGCCGCCAAAGCTCTACCCTTTTACATGTTCGTTACCAAACAAGGTCAAATCACGCGTTCCTCAGTGGTCTGAAATGTAAGTAAACCAAACCTATTAGCGCAAGCTATGTTAAGAATTACTTGTTCTTAGGTCTCCTTATGTCCTGTTGTTTGTAGCTTCATACTTGCACCACTGTGCACATCAAAATGGTTTTTAATTTTTAATTTTTTTGAATTTATTACATTCTGGCTGTTGATTATTGGTTGCAGGAGTACACAGCCTCTTTCTTTGCTATTCCAGCCTTTGTGTGGTTCCTGTTGCCTAGACTAAATGGAGGTATAGAACAACTAAATTGTTCCAGGTTGAGTTGGGTGTCTGTCTTGGAAAGGGCAGGGATCCAGCTTGGCCAAAGGTAATGTAGCAGTGTCTCTTCTCCCTGTTGTGAAATGTATGGCCACATCACCTCATCTTCTTCTTTTATTGTCTGATGTTAGGTGTTTGTACATGCACCTTATTAATGTTTAGCTCATGTAGTTGCTGGTAATAAGAGGACAAAGTTGCATTTGATACTATGAGTATGCATTACTCTATTTTTACTATGTTGCAAATGAAGAGTGCAAGGGATTCTGCAAAACAAACTGTGCTAGGATGTCTCTGTATCATCTACTCATCAGAGAAGGATGTATCTGCTCAAGATTATGAAGCTCATCACTGGAAGCAGCTAATGAAGGAAGGGAACTAGGATTTGTGTGCTAGTGAATTCAGAATTGATCATACCCATTTATTTTTGGTTTCTCTTGTTTTGTTTATCTTCTTGGTACATTATGCCCTCTTTATTCTTTATGAATCACATTTGTGGAAGCATGTCTGATGCTCTTCATGCAAATGACTTTACCCAGCACCTTGAAGATGACAGAGCTACAGATTCAGCAGCTCACTTGATTCAAGAAATGGGTTAGAAATGAAATTGCATTAAACACTCATGTAGACACACATTTGTGTTGACATGAATGGTAGAACCAGGTGGATTCAGATATGCTGTGTCATGCTGCATTTTTTTATTGACTGTCACTTCACTGAAAGTGGCATAGAGCTATTGGGTAGTTCCTGTTTGGAAATTGATCTAACTTCTGCCACCAGTTTTCAACTTTTATCCCATTGATTTTGTGTTAGAGTGGTGTTATTGTCAACTTAGCCCACCTTCTGATGGAAAAGGATCTTTCTGTGGGTGTCAGCCAGTCTTCATCACAAAACAAATCTCAACAGTAGCATTGTGGTGAAATAAACCCCAGAAAGAAAGAAAAAAAAAAAAACAAAAAACACATTTGAATAAGGCTAATATATACATATATATATATATATTTGAATTTTATTCAGTTGAAATTTATTGGCTCATCAAATGACAGACCTTTTGCATGTAAAGATTGATGAGAAATGGGTTGCAATCAAGGCTTCAATTCTCATGTAGTCATCTACCAACTAAGCATAAAGAACATGTAAATACTACAAAAGGTGATGGTTGTCTTTTTCAATGGCTTTAATACATGGTACTTGTGGGCAAGTATTCATATAAAGGTGGTGCCTAGTGGTATCCTACAAGGACAATTGTCTGAGTTTTCCCATATACTCCAAATAAGCACTTTTTTGCAATGTGATTTCTACAAAAAAAAAAACATCTCTGCAATATGTATATATATATATATATGAACACATGCAGAAAATTTTATCTCAAATAAATATATTGAACTTGAAATTTATAAAAAAATGAAGAAAATTTATATGTATCTATCAATGAAACAATGACAAAAGTACTGTCTGAAAGCACATCTTAAATCATTTGTATTAATTTCTTGTACATGATAATTGCCTCTCAATTCAAAATTGTATTGGACACTTATTATTTGTGGTTTGAGTTTCTGTATAGTTAAACTTATGAAAGGTCAACTTTTGATACAATTCAAATTCTCAAAAGGTAGGATTTTGAATTTTTGTAATCTGCAAAGTTTTCCTTTGTAAGAACCTTTGTAAGACTTTTGTACCAAAGCCTAAGAAAATAGATTTTTAGATGTAAAAATATCTTAATTTGGATGTCATATAAAATCATAACTACCATAAAAAAATATTTTTTTAACTAAATTTATTTAGAAGTTGAATAATACTTATAATTTTATAACACCAAAAGATTACATTCTTTAAACTATCAAAACTTTTGTAAACTTAACAATAAAGTCTATTCGTTATCTTAAATTATTATTGCATCTATGTAATATAAAGTTCAATCTTAATATCAAGATTTTCATTCTTAAAATACTTAAAGCTATAAATTTATAAAATAAATAATAATAATTTAAGCTTGTTGTTGATGATATTTCTTTGGTTTTGGTTTTGAGTTTTGGGGTTTTTTTTTTTTTTTTTGGAATTTATTTATTAAAATTAGATAGTAATTTAATTCTTGTGGTTAAAACATATTATTACCTCAAATACATGAATGTATGTATTTATATTTTTAATATATATTTTTTTATCTAAAGATTACTAATATAAAGATAGCTTCATTAGTGAAATTTCATAATATTATATATTTTAAAACCATATTGGTATTATCAATTTTAATCAAATGATGCCAGAAATTTGAGGTCTTACTGTCTTAAAATATTAGTTTCTGGTCGTAAAAACTAAGACTGAAGTCTCTTGGTCCTGTTTCAACAAACCCTCCTATAGTCTGCATCCTTTTTTGTATGTGCATTCTTAATATTTGAAATTTTATCATAACGAGTTTTTCTTGTAAAGTTGTTGATTGATAATTACAGAAATTTATTTTGGTTAAAAAAAATGAATCCATATGCATACAATTATGAATGTATGTATCTATATGCATATATATATATATATATATATATATATATTTCTTTGCATTCATTCACATCTTAAAAACTTAAATGATTTGGTATCTATTTTGAAAGGTCTATACATCTAGCATGAAACCTTCATACTTGTGTTTTTCTAGCTTGCACTTTGTTTGTTGAAATGGTTTGTGACATATTAGATAGGTTTCTTTTTTACTTGTTTTTTTATAGAGTAGTATTATTTCATTCTGAAATAAAATCACACCAATCTGTTTAACTTGTAAAAAGTTTATTCATTTTTGGTCTGTATAAGTTTGAGTAAATGCTTAACTCAACTCAGGACTTTGTTGTATGACATGGTGGAGCAACATATATGTTCATACATATATGTTTTTGACTTTCATAAAAAAATTGAGGTATATTTAATATTAAATATTTAATAATATTAATATACTTTTGTGCCTTTAGCAATTAATTGTGCTATTGTATTTATATAGTATCAATTTATGTCCTTATTTGGTGGAATTCTTCTATAGGTTTCTAATATTGTCATAATTTACATGTTTATCTAACTTCAGATTACTATATAGATTACATAGAGCTATGAATATCATTGTTAATATTGCAATTTTTAATTTTAATTCTTCTTTTTTTATTTTGTTGTTGTGTTGTGAGTTGGTGTTTGGCCAATTTATTCATTGAAGTACTATATTGATTTTAAGAACTTATAGAATTTTTATCACAATTTGTTATTATTGTTTTTATGCTTCTCAAGGTTGTGGCATGTAAGGCCACCATAATGTAAATCATAAATATAAGTTTCAAGGTTTTCAAAAAAAAAGTACTCATTAATATTTATTGATCAAATTTTTTTACAAGAATATGAGAACATTGACATCTTGGAATTAAAACAGATTTTAAATTCCCTTTGAATATCACCATTCAAAAATTCTAAGTGGTTCAATAATTCGAATAATTGTACATTATTTATTTTTTAATTTCACAACACATATCTTTAGTTCAGCAAAACAAGGTCCTCCAGCAGAAAATCAAAGAACAATGAGCATACATTTCTTTTGGTATGATTCACAAGTGGACACTTGTGTAATCAAGCCATGCAACAAATTGGGTAACTCCACTTGCCTTAACTACTAATGTACATTGATTATTCCCCAATAAGATGGCTACAATCTATCACCTGTTTATACAAATTATTGTTTAACATTTAATAGAAATTACCTGCACCTAAATGGTTGCTTCAACAGTCAATACAATTGTCTTTTAAATTTCACCTTTTTTCAGAATGCCTTTAAGAAACATGAATCAAACTTGTAAGATCCATTCTGTAACACACACATATATTAATGAAAATATACTTACACAGATATGCACACACACATGTATAGAAGAGTACAAAATATCATGGGGCTCGGGGAGGATGGGAGAGATGAAGTGGGGGATATGGGCTGGCAAGGCTGGCAAGGATCCTTCCTTCATTCATTATGGGGTAGGGTCAGTTTTGTACACTGAGAGGGGTGGGAAATTCCTTAGCTGCTGGATGGGCTGGGCTGGGCTGTCTATTGTGATGGATGGCTTGACACCATTTACAAAACACCAAGACAAACCCACCCATTTGGAACCTGTGATTGTAACTGTGCCTGCCAGCCCAGTACTACTACTACTATACCATTGTCCAATCACACATCATTATGGGAAAAGGCCATACCAACATAAAAAACACTGAAGATACAAAATGTGGAGGTGTGAAGGGGGGGGGGGGTACACACCAATTGACCAGCTCCATCATGGTGGTTTGAAATTCCTCTGCCTCTCATGGGAATGAATGAATGAGTGAATGAGAGCAGCTTGGAATTTCTGGTTTAAAGGGGGTGGGAGATATACAGAAGAGAAGAGAGAGCTGTGAAGGCTCTTGTGCGCGGACGGCTGTGCCCGTTCCCCCTGGTTCTGTGGTGATAGGGGGCTACGGATCGAGACACGGCGGTAGGGGCTGCTCCCCATGCGCGGCGGCAGGCCGCTGTCAGTCATTGGTCTCCCGCCAGCTCCATTGCCCTCCGTTGTTGCAGTGTCTCAAGCTCCCTCCACTCGCCTCTCACTCTTACTACTCGAAATACTCGATCGCTCCCTGCGATGCACTGTGCTTTTCTCGTCCCTCTTGTCGAACGGACGCTTCTGTAAGCTTTCATTTGATATCAGAATGGCTAGGTTTCGTGCTCCATTGTAGTTTTCGCCGATTGTAGCTCAGTTGTGCTGTTGCGGTGATGGAGTTGGTTTTTGAATTCGCAAGTCATTCGCTGTCGTCATTGCAGTAATTTCGCGTCACCAGGATCAAAAATACTAGTCTGAAGTGTTTTTTTTTGTTTTGTTTTTTTGCTTTTTTTACAGAAGGAAGTTTTGTGTGGCCAAACTTCCTGTAGAAGGTTATGTGAGGTGGAAGCTTGTGCAGGTGTATGTGAGTTTAGGCTTTTGATGATTTGACCTTTTGTTTATGCTGCTTTTGCATGAATCGCTTCCTTCTTGAGCCTCAATACTTCGTGTAGGTGTGATCATCTGTAGTGCATCTTATCATCATGAGTTTGATGCTTTTGAGTTTAATGTTTCTTCGCGCGGAAAAGCAGATTATCTCAGTTCCCAAGCTGTTTTGGTTTTTCTTCTCAGACCCCCCTATTCTGATATGCTTTGTGATGCCTGTTATCTTGTTTCCTATGTTTTTTGATGAGCTAACCTTTCGTGTAGAACTGCCTGCACTATGCTTTCCTATCAATGTCATGTGGCATTCTCTTCTTGCTGTAATTTCACGACCGTACACTTCAAGTCCAGATTGAGCTTTGATTTGTTTGGAACTGCGCACCTCTGTCTTTGCTTAGTCTAATTTACACTAACGCAGAACCATGCAACGTCTCATAATATTTTCTAGCCTCCTTCCTGAACTTTATTTTATTTTCCCGGAGTCCGCGGCTCATGGTGGTCTATGCATCATTTTGTCTTTCAATCAATCGTGCACGGGGCGGTATCTTTTTTTCACTTTGTTAGGACCATTCACGTCAACTGTTTGCTTACTTCATTCACAATATATTAAAGTTCTTTTCGTTCTTATGCCTGCCCTAGGAAAGTTAATTGCTCGTACACAGAGTTGCAAAATTATTCTTCAGTGTGCAGCTCTTCAACGGGTATTAGTCATACTACTTACCCTGCTGCACTACAAACAATGTCAAACAATTCTACGGCTTTAAGATTATCAAGCCTTATCAATAGCAGTGACGGACCTCTTTCACTCCAGAATAGAGTTTTAGGCTTACATACTACCATTCTGCTTCTTATTATATAACAGTTTCAATTGCCTAGAAGTCTTTAATTGCAATTACCCACCATGCACTACTGATCTCGTTTTTTGAATATACAGATTCGCGAAATCCGTGGTCTGTAGAGCAAACATCGTTTTCTACCTCCTTTAGTGATCAGTCGGTTCTAAATGTTGGATATTGTACATGATGTACTAAAGATTTCCGCTTAAATATGTGTAGATGAAACTGCGGTCGATGATATATAAACATTGGACTGAAGTGATATGTTACTAATACGAGTTTGACCGAATTCAGCATTTAATTTCGATGCAGGAGAATTTAAATTGAGCAACAGACGTTGATAGTACCAGTTATCTATCTAGAACCGGATGGCTTCAGGAAGAAAGAAGCGCACAAGTCTCAACGTAAATCACCGGTCAAGTTGAATATTAGTTTAAACCGGCGCGATTTCAGCGGTTATAATATGGCTTGGAAACTATTAGAGCTTCACCTGGGGCTAGTCATGGTGCTATTTGTGCTCACATGCGTTCATGCAATCACAGAACCAAAGGACGGTACGTAGCTCCAGATTCATTCTGCGGTCATTATTTTGTCACAAAGTGGTTTAGTACTTAACTGAGACTGAAAGCATTGCCAGATACTACGAAATTTTGCAGATGAATTGAATGTTCTTAATTTCGCCAGCAAGCATGTAGTGCAGTCAGGTCTTATTCAGTTTTTTCCAATTTTTTTTTTCTAAACAACGGTATTAACTTACTCTTCGCATTTCTTTAAGCCTCTCACAATTTGATAGCAAGAAAATCGAGATTCTCATAAGAATGAATCTCGTAAGTCAATCGAATCTGCACTTAAAGTTAATCGGATCATAAGGCAAACAGGCTTGAACTGCTTTTCTTGTACCATTGCAGTAACTGCGTTAAATTCTTTGTACATCTCATTGGAAGAACCCGCTCAACTGACGCTGTGGAATTCAAGCGGAGGTGATCCATGTGGTGGTGGTTGGCTGGGCGTCATTTGCACAGGGTCGAATGTCACAGAGCTGTATGTGCATTTCCTTTAATCACTATCTTTTGTCCTAACCACCTCCGTTTGTTTGCACCAATATGTATCCAAAACTAAGTGGTAGGTCAGGACCTAAGTCTACTATTTGAGGTTGTAGCCCAGCATTTTAGTGGCGACTAGTGTTGATGATTAGATTCGACGAAGTGGATTCTCAAATTGTTCAGCTCTATTAACCTCTCATTCATGTCAGGCACTTGAATCAGAAGGGTCTGTCTGGAAACCTCGGTTACTCCCTCACCGCACTTCAACAATTATTGATACTGTGAGCCACAACTTTTCGTTCCAAGCTAACGCTTTCACTCCTTTAATGCTGTAAATTTTTCTTCACACAAGAATTACTTGAGGCATCAAATGAAAGATTCCGAATGTACTGGATTCCTGACACTGTCTAGACCTATCTTATAGTGGATCTTTATACATTTACAACATTCTTTTGAGATTGTGAGAAATGCCTAGGTGAGGAATATGGTTTTGTTCAATTTTTGTTGTTTAGATGTGGATCCCGTGCGAAGATTATGCTTTATGAAAACTAAATAATATCTTTATTGGTGCAGTGATGTGAGTGGCAATAACATTCAAGGAAATATGCCCTCTCAGTTGCCCCCACTTGTTCGACTGCTGTAAGTTACTTCCTTCCCAATTCAGAGAACTACAAATAATGCATGTCTAAAATTCAAAAGCTAATATTGTAGTGATGCATTATGGTTCTAAATAAATATGTATTTACTTTTGATTTTCGAAAGATCAAATTTCTTTTACATCCAATATATATTCCCTTTCAGACACATTCACCCTAAAAAGCATACATCCGTACTCTTGTTTGTAAGTAGGAATCTTGGAGGGAATGTAATCACGGGTAACATTCCTCACTCTCTCAAGGAATTGACAAATTTGACAGAGTTGTAAGTCTAACTCTGACTTATCTAAGATTCAATTTTTCATCATTTCTGGTTATATTGTGAGGGTAGAATAATTTTCGGTCACAATTTTTTAAACTTAGAAGTCCTTTTTGACCTCGTCAATAATTCATCGTGTTACAGGAATCTTAGCCACAATAAACTGCAGAATGGTGTCCCAGACGTATGGACGCAACTCACATCTCTAAGATTGCTGTAAGATTTAATTCACTATTCCTGCTCATCAGTACTTGTCTCCCATTTTCCAGCTGCACTACTGAACTCATCTCTAGGCTCCTTGTCTAGAATTTTTGAGATACCAGTTAAAGGCTCAATGGTAAGAGATAATGAATGATCGAAAATTATATTTCCGAGATGTTAAACTGCGTGAACATGCAGACTATATTTATATTTATGAACAACAGTAACTCTCAGCTGATGAAGTGATTGAACACACTTTAATGCATGACTATAATTTTAGATTTTGAAGAATTTTAAGATTATAAATGACTGCTGCGCCATTCGCCGACATTAACATTTCCTTGTCGCAGGGACCTTTCATTTAATGAGTTGACAGGCTCACTTCCTCGATCGATTGGAGACTTATCTGCTCTTACGTCCTTGTGAGTATTCTGCAAATCAGTTCTGTATTTAGCGTAAATAGCAGTAACACTAGCTATCTTGAGACTTGATGTTTTGTCTTTAGTTAATCAATTTATGCAAATCGAAAGCGCCACCTACCTGCAACGGTAACTAACAGCTTGATATCGTGAACTTGAATTACACTACTACTCGGATTTCACGCAATGTGTCCTAACTATTATGTCGCTGCTCATTCTAGGAATGTGGAAAACAATCATCTGACTGGCAATCTACCTCTATCAATGTCAAACCTGACAAATTTGCAATACTTGTAAGTAAAATGTTACACAATATGATTGCACATGTTACGTGTAGAAAATTTCATTAATTCGTGATTCTGGTGAGTCGGTCATGGATGTGCAGCTGTTTAATGATAATTTCAAAGATTGCTTTGTCTGTACCAAATTAGAAATGCTGTGTATCCCGTTTTGCTCATGCAATACCAGTATTTGGTACTTTTCGTGACTATGAAAACCACCACGACAGGAAATTACTTTGAAATTTCATTTCATTAAAATCGTAATAAAGCGTTGTATTCACTGATGTGATCTGCAGAAATCTTCAAAACAATAGGTTTACTGGATGGCTTCCACCAAATCTCAACCCACGCGACGTACGGTATGAGTTTTGACATATACAGTGGTTTGTAAATGAATTTCTTGACTCCATTTTAATCACCCTTTAGAACACAAGCATTAAAGTTCTGAAGCCTCTTCCTCAATCTCGACAGAATTTCAGGTAATAACTTCAGCAATCAACCAGCTCCGCCACCACCTCCATATACTCCACCACCACCAAGGCAACCCGCTCCCCGACGGATACCTCCACCGCTTCGACAGAGGACGCCAGCAGCAGCTGTAGAATCCTCTGAAAAGAGTGGTTTTTGGACTGGTGGGCGAATCGCTGGAGTTGCTGTTGTGGTTTTGCTTTTATTTGCTGCTGCTATTCTATGTTTCCTGTATGTTTCATGGAGAAGGCGTGGAGAAAGAGGCGTACGAGACAATGCTGGTCGTAAGCATTCCTGGCTACAACCAATTTTTTTCAAAGGTATGTTAAGTGTTTTTTGTTCAAATTTTGATGCTTTAGTCATTATGCAGAAAAGGTGATTAACCTCGAGATTTCTGGATATTCATAAATTTAGTGGTTGATTGTATCTGAAGATATTGGAAAGTAGCCTGTGAATTAATTTTCATCAGCTCCAATTTCCTGACCTTGTTTATTTAAAAAATGTGAAAAACTCTCTTGATTTGGAGCTAAGTTTTTTGTTGGAACTTTTAAAGTAACTTTATAAATATCCACATTCAGAGGTGCCAAAATCAAGATAAGAGGAATCCCTTTGCTTAGGAAAATATATTCTCAGAAAGAAATACAGCTTTCAGTATTCTACTCTTGAGAAAGAGAATTCCTTAGTTTGAGAACGATGAAAATTAGTGACAGTTTTATAACATGCAGTGAAGGTAACCGTTCCATTCATGCCTTGCAGAGAAATCAGTTCAGTCGAATCAAAGTTTTGGAGACTTAGGTGAGAACATGTGTATAAAACTAGAATAGAATCTCAAGAGAGCTCCTTTCATTGCTCTATTGAGTAAGACTGCATCATTTTGTATGCTGCAAGTATTTGAGGCTCTATGTGTATTACCTCATAACCCCTGATAACTGTGAACAGGAATCAGAAATCTGTGTAATTAGCTCTTCACTTTGCAGCCAATGTGAGAAATAATTGGTTGTGGTCCTTGGTTGTCAGGTGTCACTGAGGCTTCCGGTGAAAAAATTGCAAGTCCGCAAGAAATGAGAAAGAACGCCTCTCCAATGAAGACCCAGGAACTCAAAGCACCCCCTTCCTTCAAGTCAAATGGTGAGAATGGTCCTAGTAAGACCCCTCCCAGTAGACCGCCTCCTGCAAGGTCTGCAAAAGCTATTGTTCCAGCTATCGCCTATTCTGTGGCAGATCTTCAAGCTGCCACCAACAGTTTTGCTCAAGAAAACCTGATTGGAGAAGGGTCTTTGGGACGTGTATATCGGGGGGAATTTACGGATGGCCAGGTATTTGAAGATCTACATTATTGCAGTACTGAGCTGAGCTGAAAAGTATAGAAGATTTGATCAGATTGACGCCATATCTAGCATCACTTACTTTTTGCAGTTATACGCTTGACTTACCACTTCATTTTGTTTTTGACCTTAGCATGTGAGCATTAGAGATAGCTGTGTTTAATGCGATCAGCACGATTTCCTGATCACATCAGGAACAGGAAGTTCGTGGACAATCAAGCACTTCGGTGTGAGGATGCTGAAGTTCCCATTGGTGTGATGTGGTCTGTGATCAGGTGCACGCAGTAAAGAAACTGGATTCATCATCACCCTTAGTACAAAATGAGCAAGATTTCCTTGGGATCTTATCTGGCATGGCTAGATTGCGCCACGGTAATATTACTGAGTTAGTTGGATATTGTGCGGAGCATGGGCAACGTCTGTTGGTATATCAGTACATAAGCCGTGGTACGCTGAACGATATACTTCATACGAAAGATGAGGACACCAAGCGGCTGACGTGGAATGCTCGTGTGAAGATTGCTCTCGGAGCTGCTCGTGCCCTTGAGTAAGTCTTGCAGCTAAAACCATCTTGTGTTTTATGTGATTCCTCTGTTTCGATGTTCGAAACATTATGATAATTATAGTTTAATCTGTGAGAATAAAAGGGGCTGCGTCGAATCTACCGTAATGGAGTGAAATTGATATCACGATGATGTATATTACGTTCCCAGAAACATTAAAGACAGTTTTTTTTTTTTTTTTTTTTTTTTTTTGTGAATGCAGGTACTTGCATGAAGTGTGCTTGCCAGCAGTCGTTCACCGTAATTTCAAATCTGCAAATGTATTATTGGACGATGAACTTAACCCTCATCTCACAGACTGCGGAATCGCAGCCCTCACGCCTCTCGGTTCTGACCGGCAGGTTTGCAAAAGCTTGACCATTAGTGATCACGCCGCAGTCGCATTTTTGGGAGTTAAATATTTGTATTCAACTTCCTTACTTGGATTATGCTGCCATTGAAGTAGAACGTCTTAGCGATCAATTTTTTGCATATCCACTTCATCTTTTCATTGTCCATTCGTAAGCGCATTCTGCAATAAGGAGCTCGCGTTGGCAAATAATAAAATTAGTGTTGTATCACAGATTGACTTTTAACGTTACGGATTGAGCAGGTTTCAACTCAAATGCTGGGATCGTTTGGGTATAGTGCCCCAGAGTATGCTATGTCTGGAATTTATACCGTTAAGAGTGATGTCTACAGCTTCGGTGTGGTTATGCTGGAGCTTTTGACTGGTCGCAAGCCATTAGACAGGTTGTTGCTTCGACTCCCCAGCAGTAGTTTCTGCCCTTTGTTGAACAGGATAATACATAACTTTGGCAGTAACATGATAGGTGCTTTAAGTCGTATATGAAGTTCTCCTTTAGAAGACTGATAGGAATGTATTAATCAACCTGCAACGCGTGGTATTCTCACTTTTTATGCAGTACTAGGTTACGAGCAGAGCAGTCACTGGTCAGGTGGGCCACTCCCCAGCTACATGACATAGATGCATTAGCGAAGATGGTCGACCCTGCGTTGAAGGGGATTTATCCTGCGAAATCCCTTTCCCGCTTTGCAGATATCATCGCATTATGCGTACAGGTAAAGCTTAAATTTAGTGGGAAATCATTCCTCGTCGCATGGCCTGAATTTTTTTAGTTTACAATTTTTTGGTGACCATGAAGATGACTGGAAATGAGTTTTTTTTTTTTTTTTTTTTTTTTTTTTTGCATGATGAATTGCAATCTCTAACAAGAAGACATAATCATGATCTAAACATAGATTTTAGGACCTAGCTAATTAAGGCGGTTTTCTTCAGAAGTAAAGAGCATTACTAAAATCTTCACTTTTGAACTATGTAGCCGGAGCCTGAATTTCGCCCAGTAATGTCGGAAGTAGTGCAAGCTCTTGTGCGACTTATGCAACGAGCAAGCCTAAACAAACGAAGATCTGGTGATGACTTGGGAGCTTCCAACAGGAGTATGGACCGGCAATATGATCCCTCGGATTCTTCGACTTGACAATCCGAAACCAAGACCATCAGTTTGGACTTTCTCACCACAAGCACACTTCTCATGTGCCGATGTTGTGCTGGACAAGCATACTTCTGTGCTGATATTTCCATTCTTCAACTGCACAACCATTTTCAATTCCTCTGAAAAGGATATCAGAGCGTTGGTTCGGTACATGACTGAGGTAATGCCTCTCTACAATTTATTTCAGAAGTGCGAACCACTCTTGGGGAAGTATTGACACGGTAGATGAGCTGGTACAGAGTGCAGATAATGAATCTTGCTCTTATAGGACTCAGCTTAGTTGTGTTGGGCATAGGTGAAGCAGGCCGACCATTTTGATCACGAAACAGTGAACGTGCATTACATGTCCAGTAGAAATGATTGTACCACGTATTTGTTGTGTGTAAACGATTTGGTTTTTAATTTGACAGCACGTCCGTTTTTTTTTTTTTTTTTTTTTTTTTTTGTTAAGCCAAGTGGTCCCACTACGCTTTTGAGACACACATTCATTTTTCCACTTCAAACTCATTTTCGTTTGATTTTGGGCATATTTTTGAATTTTAGTGCCCTGTTTTGACGAGTTCAAATTTTTAGATCTGAAAAATTGCATTCCTGACTTCAATAAGGAATGAAGTTTAGTCAACCTTCTATGGTTTACATATTTGCTATGTTTTTTTTTTTATTATTATGTCTTTCATTGCTGATCATATCGAAATCTAATGACAGTAAATGTTAAATGATCATGCCTCGATTTTCTTTGTGTTTTATAGTATATTTTATTTAATCATGCAAATATAAACATGAGTATTACTTATCACCTTCATCTAGACTGGGAAAAATTCAATCGTGTTTTTTTGATACATTTCCATATCTTCTTGCTGCAAACATAGATTTATCAACAAATAACTGTATGATAACTGATTTAGTATTGTAATAAGAATTGTCTATATTGAAACCCAATTTGCTATATTAATTGAACACCACAAAAATTAATTAGATAGTACATACTACATATTTAATTATATTTTTACATGTCTAGAACATTCTTTTTCATTATTTTGGTTAAAGTAGGTAAATTCACAATATTGTATTGTTATCACATTAAGTTACAAAAATATGCTTTGTAATCTTATGAATAAAATATTTAATCATCTTCAATATACATTTGTTAAAAAAATAAACTTCATAAATTAAGATCTTAATTTACAACTATTAAAAAATTATAGTAAAGTTATACTACTAATAAGTATGAGATATATAGTAGTGCAATTATGTGGATTTTTAAAAATACTATAAATATTAAAAATTGCTTTAGCCTTAAATTTGAATAATAACAAAAAATGAGATTGATATTAAAATATAATATAAAGAGGGATTTATTAAAGTGACACCCCTTGCTATCTCATGATTGATTTTGTCCATCCCCAGGCTCTGTCCTTTGTTTCCAATCTTCCATCCTCCATTCCCCATTCTTAGCCCCTATCCCTTGTCCCCTATCCCCAACAACCCCATTCAAGGGATTTTTCCAAATGAATATTTTTTGATGTTAATTAAAAACAATTTGTATTTGTCACTTAAAGAAAAATTTCAAATATCATTAAAAAATTGTTGGTAGTGAGAATATGCTTTGAATTTCAATGCTTTATTTCAAATTCCCTTTATACTAATTAATAAACTTCTGTGAAATATAAATATGGATAAGAGAAGCTAACATTTAAAAAAATATATATTTAAATTTAAAAATCAGTTACTGCTATAAAAATGATGAACTTGCAGGATTTTGTTATACATGGTTATAGGATAATCTCTACATATTAATTTTAAAAAGAAAAAATATAAAAATAGAAAAATTAAATTATTTAAAAATCAAATCCATTAAAAAAAGATATATATATATATATATATATATATATTGAAATAAATCTTAAAGAATTAGGATAATTGTGTGATAACTGATTTAAGATTGTAACAATAATTGTCTATAGTGAAATATAATTTATTATATTAATTGAATACTACAAATCACATTTTTTACAAACTTCTTTGTAAAACATTTCTTTTTTGTATCAAATGTAAATGATGACAATAAATTAATTTATAGATATTAAAGATTTATATCTTTAAAATTTTACAATTAAAAATTAAACACTAATATTTTTTTAGTTTAATATAGCTTAATAGATATAAAGTTCAAAAGAATACTTTTTAGAATATTTTTAGAATAGCTAATTCAAAAAAATATTTAAAGTTTATGTTTAAAAAATTAATTATTAATTAGATGGTACATGTTATCTATTTAATTCTATTTTTGTATGTCTAGAACATTTCTTTTTATTATTTTGGTTAAAATAAGTAAATTCACAATACTATATTGTTATCATATTAAGTTGAAAAAACATACAATGTGATCTTATGAATAAAATATTTGATTATTTTCAATGTAAATTTGATAAAAAAAAAAATCATCATAAATTAAATCTTAATTTCCAACTACTAAAAAATTAAAATAAAGTTAGATTGTCAATAATTATAAGATATATTATAATGCAATTATGTGGATTTTCCAAAATACTGTAAATTTTAAAAATTGCTTTAGCTTTAAATTAGAAATAATAACAAAAAATGATATTGATGATAAAATATAGATAATTATTAATGCTACATCCCCAATTGATATTGCTACACCTCATGTAACCTTCTTGTAGACAACTAGCTAATAATATGCCTCTTTTTTTTTGCACATTTTTAACTTTTTTGCTTTAAGATAAGATGGTGATTGAAAGAGAGAGAATGAATATTTTATAAAAAAATAGGTCACAAGTTATTTTTTTTTAAAACAAAATATTTTGCTCTAAAATTTTTAAATTTTTGAATTCTATTTTTAATTTTTTTAAAATTTACTATTTGGCTGCAAGAAATATAAAAACTTCTTTTTCACTTTGTTATATTTTTGGGTCATTATTGGGATTAAAATACTGGATTGCCATACATGCCCTAGGCATAAAAGTGCACTTTTTGGTAAATTTAAGTTATGTGGAGGGCACATCGGCTGTAATAATATTACTTGGAGATGTTGCATTAATAATTCTCTAAAATATAATACAAATAATTCTTAATATTAAAAGTTATATATAATAAAGATTCAAGACATTAAGTAAACTAACAACATTTTAAGATCATATATATATATATATATATATATATATAAATTGCTGTATAATAAATATCTTAATTTTGGTTTTAAAAAAATCATTTATTTATATTTTGATTAAATATTTAAAATTAAAATTTTAATATAATAACTATGCTAATTTTTTGTAATAGATGATACATTTTAGATAAAAATATGTAACATTTAAACAAATTTCATAGCAAAGATAAAGTCACTCAAATATATAAGTAAAATATTTAAGATTATTATATATTACAAGGGATTTCTTTTGAAAATTCTAATATAATGTTTGAATTAGTGAAAGTACAAAATATTTAAAAAATCCTACTTGATACTTATAGTATTTACTTCAAATAATTTGACTTTTTTATTTTTATAGTATATATATATATATATATATATATATATTTAAATTCTTCATATATTATATTTTATTCTATCCAAATCTATACTACATAGGTATTCTAACTCCTATTACAATCTATATATATATAATGTTAAAAATACTAGTACAAAACACTAGTACAAAGGATCAAAAGATGAAAAATAAAATAAAATAAAAATAAAATGAAGATATGAAATAAAAGAATATCAAAGATTAGTAATAAGATGGTGCTTGGATTGTTTTTATGCTAATATTGACATATTTTAGAAATGCTTTGTTTTGCCTTCTTATTTATATTATACCAACCAAGTCTTGTAGAAGCTGTAAAGGGAGACTATAAAAATTAGAGAATTTGCTTAAAATAAAAAAGACCTATTGTAGAGATTTTTAAAAGACTATATTTTTCATGGATTAAAAAGACTATAGGATGTTCTAGAAGGTTATAGCAAGTTCTGGAGATCTATAAAAAATAATAAATGCATTAGTGGATATTAGAAAGTTCTAAAAGATGTTTAAAGCTGCAACTTATATATCTATATCTATATATATATATATATGTGATATCATTTCTTTATCTAACAGCAAGTACAACAAAAAGATTTAATATTATTATTTTTTATATTTTAAAGAATAAAAAATCAAGAAAACTCTTATATTTATAGTATTATTATAAAAATAGTTTTTTAAAAATAATTCTAATAAACCAATAATTTAATTATAATCTTTTGATAATAATAAAATCATTCCAATAAATTAATTTGATATGGACATTTAAAATGTCTTTGGACAAATAAATGAAATTGACTATGAAATTTTATGCTACCAAGTGACAGGTATTATCTTTGAAATAACTCTTTTCTTTATTAAAGTATATTAAAATTGTAAAGTCAAAAATTTAAAATAGGTTTAGGGTTCAGGGTTATAAGTGCTGATCAGTGTCGGAACAGCGAGTTGATCATTGTGTTGAATAAAACTCCCATTTTACATCTAAGACAAACTTGTTTTCTTTGCATGAGTGAACCTTGCAAAGTTGGGGTCAACAATAGAAAAAGTTGCATCATCATCCTCTCTCCTTTTAAAGCTTGCCCTCACTACTAAATTTAGCAACTAAATTTTCACACGTCTTTATCAAAATTTGCGGCCCATGTCTCTGGCATTGAACAACCCTCTCGTAACACAAAACGAATTGAACACTGAAAACTGGGACCCCCATCCAAAAAGTAATGCAAGAAGCAGGATTTTAAATAGCAAACAACTTATGATGAAATAGGCTTCCAACAAATAATCTATGGATGTTTTTTTCATTAACCGTTCTACACAAAAATGTCGCTTCCCATTCATACTGTACATCCATAGGACCCTCCACTAGACCTCACAACAAATTGTGAGGAAGACGAATTCCATCATCCCCCTTCAATGAACCCAAATTTACAAACTCTCATCCTCACACCTCCAGCTCGCTATATAGTATACCCAGCTGTGACCATCCAATGATAGCACTTTTTAATCGCATTCCTAATACCTCATATGTAGCTGTGTTGTCGCCTATCACCTCTATTCAACCTCATGCTCAACAATGTGACCCCATTCACCAGAACCAGAACTGTGCCTCCAATACTCTACACAAATCAAATCTACTCGCAAACAAATACTTGGATTATTCCACATGGACTGTTCTCAATTTTCCTCCATACACTGGAACTAGTGCATTATTTCAATGGTTACCCAACCTGCTATAATTCCTGCTAATTGATACCCAAACCGCTTTATTCCTGCAATGGTTAGTGTGCAGTTCCCCCACAATGCTTCTGGTTTTAAAGATGGTACTCTGATATTGCACATATCCGAAAATCCCCACAAGCTTTGATCATGCTCCAGGTTGACATGCTGCTTCTCACAATAGTCCATTGGCATCGACACCGAGGTGCCAATGCTAGTAATCTTCTCATGCAAGCAAGACAAAAATCTCACTCCCTCTTTTTCAGACGTAGTATCGCCTTGATCCGGACACAAGCTCAAGGAGTGGGCTGATTATTGAGGAAAGTCCATACACTTGTCGGTCCTTATACAACATGCCAACTGCACACTACCAGCACAATCATTAGTTAAGGTATCACTTGTGCATTCAAATATCTTCCAAACATTCAAAACACGGAAACTCACCAACCATGCAGTCTAAGCGGAACGAAAACATCAAAACCATGAGAAGAATGGGTGACCACCTATCCCGGAAACATAGCCCGTCGAAACTATCCAGAACAATCCAGCACTCACGCAGTTATTGCTGCACAGCGGAAACAATTTAAAAGGTTACAACATGCAACGAGTGCACTTAGTTACTTGTGTACAGAATCATAGGCAATCGGACCATCACAATCAAAACCTCCAAAACTACTCCACCAGCGCTCATTAATAAACGGCAAGCGGACGCTGGGACGCTGTGGAAACCTACATGTACATGCTGATCAGAATGCCCTCGCCGGCCATTGAGCATCCCCATGACGAACCTGTGAACCACATCAAGTCCCTGATGAACAGAGCACGAGGCAGTAACAAACCGTTCCCAATCATAGCCAGCAAAACAGTCTGAGATGAAAGTCCTTTGATGTTGGCTGGGTTCAAAAAATTGGTCCACTGCGCATAGACAATTGTATAATATCAGCGCAGAGCATTCTAAACATCAGGTGATTAGTTCACTTCACACTGCTCACAACCAACTCTTTCAACACATCAGAACTGACCCGTTCGTGTCCAAAATGGAAAAGAAATCAAGGTTTTACCATTTGTGCGACTGGTCCCCACATGAAGAGGAGGGTGGCCGTCCAAGCCGACGCACCACCCACATGTAATAGCATTCTCTCAGAAAGCTTTCCCAACCTAGCCTGCAAGGTTACAGCCGATGACGACTTAATCTTCATATATTACACACTTAAAGCCCGCATTTCCCCTATCTCGTGAAACTCAACGTCTTCTCCATGGGTTTCCTATCACAAACTCATCACCAATGTTAACCGCTACAGCGCGAGTACTTGCCATTCCATCTCAGCATTTCAAGCATGTACATTTTCGTTAAGAACACGGAAAATAGGAGTGAGAAGATTAACAGAAGGGACCTACCAGGATCACCAAGCACAGAATCCCACCTCCAAATACGATCGCAGGCAGCAACGAATGAGGTAGAAATGGCTCAAACGTCGACCACATCACCTGCACCCACCGAACTCTCAGCAATGCTGCAATTTACATGTACGAGCCAAGAAAATGCTTCCACTCTCAAGCTGTGGAATTGCTGGTTCCATTCTCAATCCACAACAGTATCTGTCTTCTCCATCTCACATTTGCCCAATACAGGCACTTCGCAGAATGAGGAGGTGGTTCAGAATGGGTGGAAAACACCACAATGTGAACAAGCACCCCGACCATACCTGAGGAAGGACGGTCACACCACCGATCGTCACAGCTTCTTCCCACACTTGCCAGATGGACGGTCTCACAATTTTCTGGTAGTTCAATATATTCAAGATGTAACCCAGGACCACTGCTAGGGTTGTCACACCGAAAGCAGGGAGCGGCATTGCCCCGGCGATTGCCAGTTGCATCAGCACAATCAGGGTAGATCCCACGCCCACCCCTTGAACGATCATCGCCCCCCTCTCCCTCTTGCTCGCAAAATATGAAAGTAAGGACAAGTTTCCGAGTAACCCGGTCAGTTGTCCCTGTAAACAGCAACCTGGTCCCAGCCATTAAGCAACCTGATGACAGAAAAAAAAGTCCAGAAAAGAAAAAAAACAGAAAAAAAAGAAGAAGTATCCGACGATATATGCCCCACTTGCAATCAACCACCGAACAATTGAATTGTAAACAAGACGACGCACCATCCACGGCACGGCGAAGAGAGCCGCGAACTCTCCTGCCAGCAGATTCTTTGTGTTGAGTATGATCTGAGGCAGCTGCAGGAACAAGAAAGCCAGAGTTGCACACTCCGCTGAGCGACCAGTCCACTTATCCCAACAACTGAAAACCACACCCTTCTCGTCAATTGGTTCGCTCCCAGAACCTAACGCTACTTGGAACCCCCTGTTGCTAAATGTACCATACTCCGCCCTCTGACAACATCAGCGGCACAACATATAAGCATTTCGCATGAACCACCTAAAATCAAACGACTGTTGAAAACTTTCCAAGGAGCACAGGTTTAGAGAATCCACATGCTTCACTCCAACCAAATGACCTTTATTCCTATCGTCAATAAGATAATAAACAATAGATTTAAAAAATGTGAAATTTTTTATGAGAAGATTTCGCCAACCAAGCGTCGAAAATTACGAGAGCCTCTCGCAACAACTCAACTTTTTGTTGCCGGATTACACTTATCACCCACCGCCCACTAAAATGCAGCCCTCTTCCGGAATTCACCCAGACCACAAACAATTCTAACACAATTGCAACCGTGTCGAATGCATCCGTGTCAAACACACAATACGGCCAGTTTGAACCCTTATAGTTGTGCTTAGACATGACCCTCAACTACCGCTTAGACCCGCAAGATTGAGACACTGGCACGCCTCGTGAATGCAAAAGGAACAAAAAATAATCATCGCCCTCGAGCCACAACTTTCCGTCACCAAGCGCCTAGAAATCATGCAAACTACCTCAAGATCCTTCACGTTGTTCACCATTGGCTGTGACTCGGGTGAAGAGGAACCAACCAACCCATGGGGCGCTGCAACGAAGGCCATGATCACCCAAGTTGGCCGAAAAATTCAGGAGAAACGCAGGACAGAATGGATCCAAACAAAACGGATACAATCACAGAACCGCAAGGCTTGTTTCAACTGCGTGTGCGGTACAATTCACGAGAGCCCACTCTCCTTCTCTCGACACCGTTGCTTCAAAAGTGGGCAGAAATTCCTCTGCCCCTCCTCGCTCGCGAACCGCACACCCAAGACCCACAAGGTCCTCGCAATGCTCCCCTTCACAAAATTTTGCATTCTCTGGCATCCGCCTCATGTATCAACCACCTAGGCTGGCAGCCTGTGACAATCTCACTCACTCACTCACTCACTCCCTCCCTCCTGACAACCTCCTCATCCCCCCTTCTCAAGGCACCAGAGACTTGCAATGAGATTCAGAGAAACTAAGTTCCGAGGGGAGAGGAGAAGGAAGCCAGTACAAGCCAGCACCAGCACCAGCACCAGCAAGCGGCGAGGGAATGATTGAAGAGCAGTGAAGGTGCAGCGGAGGGAGTGATCGTCTTGACATCGGAGCAACAGCAAGTGCAGCGGAAGCGCAGGCAACGGCGATACTCTGGTGACGCCGCGGCGACGTATTGGCCAAGCCCCTTTGAGCCCCCGCCGCGTTTGCCGCTCCATTCAACCGCGCGTCGCGTGGTCTCGTGCAGCGGCGCGTCCCAGCACGCTCCTCTGGATGAAGCCAGATGAAGGGATGGATGAGCACCCACATTCGTTCTCTGACCATTTCCTTTTTGTCAATTGGGGTCTTGATACTTGTTACTTTGAACCCTGAAACTTAGTGTCATTTCTATTTTTTGGTTTTTGTACTCTGGAAACGTTTCACAAACGGCCATGGTATAGTACAGATTTTTAGTGGTCCATACATATCATAATATGTATATTAAATAAATGAAAATTAAAACACAATTATTGGTGCAAAGTTGTGAATGTTGATTTTATGTTGTCATCCTTGGTTACATAATTTTTTTCTGTTACAAATTTGTATGTATTTGTCTGTAAATTTATGAAATTCAACATGATGCAGAGTCACTCTTTTTGTGTAAATGATGGATGATTGATGAATTGTAAATTGATGAAATGATAAATTGATGAATTGTAGAATTTTAGTCAAAAGTTGAAACTATCCCTCAACACTTCTAAAGCCTTGTTTCTTGTTTTCTAATGAATTATTGTATCTTTCATCCAAAAAAAAGTCAATCATACTCTTTTTTTAATTATTGAATTTTATATAATATTATTTTTTCATATATCAAAATATGATTTGTAATATAAAAATCATCAAACTAAAATGTATTCAATAATAAATAATTTGTCAAAGCATTCTAGTAATTTTGGCTTAGAAGAACTTTTTAAGATATTTGAAATATAATAAAGAGATGTTTAGATCACCTAAAAATTAATAATTTCCATTACAATATCTAAATTCTTAACGTATTGAAATTAATAATAGTATCTATTATAATAATAAGATAAATAATCAAATAGTGACTATAAATTAATTTATAATATCTAAAAGCTAAAAGCTAAAAAATTTATATTTATCTTCAATACTTACCAATATTTTTTTTAATAAAATCACACATAATTTTTTTTAGATTCCAATTTTTATTCTTAATTGGTATGTTTTTATAGTTTTATTTTTAGTTCATAGTTTAATTCAACTTTGATTTTTTTAAATTAAATTTAAAAATATTATAATATAGAATTTAAATATTTTAACAAAAATAGGATTTAAACATAAAGATATTATCAATAATTTATCAGAATAGTTATTTTTTACAAAATTAAAACATTAAATTTTTAAAACTGATTTTTTTAAAGATCATTTCTATGATTTGTAATTTATTGATAAATTATTGATAATATCTTTATATATATATATATATATATATATATATATATATAGATACATATATTTAGAATAATTTTATTAATAAAAATATTTAAAAAATTCATTGTATCATCACAATTTTATAATTGATAATTATTTATTTTTAAAATTTTTTAAATTTTTTTATTGATATAAATAATAATGTATCTAGTGTAAGTAACACAACTCTTGAAAAGTCTTTTGATAGTATCAGTGTTTCTAAACTATAAAAAATTAGAAAGAATAACTAAAATTAAATAAATAAAAATTTGATTCTGTATTTATTCTCTTATTTAATTATGATGACAAGCTAATGGTAGTAAGTAAATGGTTAATATATCGGATTTAGAAATGGATTTCTTGTTAAAATTTGCTAATATGTGAGACTAAATATTCAGAAAGAAATTACAAGATTAATTTTCCTGCAACTTGGATTTATAATACTAATGAAATTTAAGCTTCAACTCATTACATAATATGGTTATGAAGAAATGAAAAAAGAAAACTCTAAAGCTATATCATAAATGTGGTTTGATTTTGTACTTAGTTTATTTTAAATTTAGATTTTTTTAGACTTAGTGCATTTATTTTGATATTTTTTTATTATATAAAAGTTTAAATAAATATGAAAAATATTCAAATTTCTAAAAATTTAATCAAATGTTTTATAAGAATAAAATTTGGTTATAAATATATTTAATAAATATTTAAAATAATCATGTATAATAAGTTCATATTAAAAAATAAAAATAGAAATTTCTAAAAATTATAACTAATATATTAACTTTGTTTGAAATTAAATTTAGAAATTTCTAAGATTTATATATTTTTAATTCAATATTCTATTGACCTTAATATGTGAGATTTTATGTATTGAACTCTCAAAGATAATTTATGGATATAATGAAAGATATCTTTGGTATTAATACTACTCATCAAATAAAAAAAATAAAAGAATAAAAAAACGTTTTAGCATATTCTCTATTAACTAAAAATTATTCTTCAAAAAATAAATTAATTCTTTAGAATGTATTTTGAACTTTATCTTTCAAATTTCCAATAATTTTTTTCAATCTAAATTTTGTGAAATAAATTCTAGCTTCCCTTTCTACATCCTTTTTATTCAAAATGTTAGTTTCTTCGGACCAATAATGTATATAATAAAAAAAGAGGACTTAAACATGCATTAGCATATAAATAAAAAAGAGAATGCTAATGCATACAATAATCTGCTCTTGACCTGTAGTAATGATTTCATAGAAATTTATATCCAGAAATTCATTTTTATTTATCTGATATAAAAATACAATTTAGTATCTTCTACAAATTAGAAATTGATAACTTTGTTTAAAGTAATTATATTTTCTTAAGTGGCATATGTTACTATTTTTAACTTGTGTAAAAACAGTCCAATATGCATCTGTTACTTAGGAAACTTTTGAAAACATTTGTATTTATGTATAAACATAGATTTTTTGATTTTCATTTAAATAAATATAAAAAATAAACATTTTAAAATATTGACCCAGGAATTTAATGCTATTTCTTTTACATAGCCATAAGACATAATATTGATTGTTCCATCAATCTTGCCAAGTTACAAAATAATCAAGAGATCAATTTCTGGAAATAAGGAGAGAAATTGGCAAAGGCATCACAAAATACACATCTCAATACAGATTTTCCACAACATTCTTGATTATTTCTTTTGAAAGATTATCCATTCAGTTTTTACCCATCAAGTTGTATCCAGATAGAAGCAACTTAAGTTTTGAATGGTTCTATAGAGAATCAAACTTTTTGGGTGTAATTCAAACAAAATTCAAACAAAACTCAAACAAAAGATTCCAATGAATGAATATTCTTGTCCGACAGTAGTTGAAGAAAAGAAATGCAGATAATGCAATTTCTATGTGGGGGGGGGGGACCCATAAACTTTGCATAACATCTCATGCAATGGCATGCAACATTGTGAGAGTGTTGTTAATGTTGAGAGAGAGCTGAGCTTCACGCATTAGAAATGCTCTGGTACCCTTTTTTCAAGCTTTATTGTGGTCCTCACACACAAATTGAGGCACTTCCATCACCAAAGAAACACTCACCCCCCCCCCCCCCCACACACATATTGGCCCCTCTCTCTCTTCTTTTCTTTTTCTTTATTTTTTATTTTATTTTATTTTATTTTTAATAGTTTAGAAATTATTGATTTTATAGAGACATGTGTACACTTTGTAGTATTGGAGGAGATTTTATAGAAACTTACTACTTAAGTTGTGGTAGGGAATCTTCAAGAGAATATGCATGATTGTTGGTCATGTATGTTTCATTACTCTTCATGGAATTGTAGCTGATTACAAATCTAGCTTCATAGTTTTCAACTGGTTGTAGGTTTAAGTTTGTCTTAAGCCATACATTGTCATAAGCCGTAGGTTTAAGTTTGTCATAGTTCACCAAACTTTTTTTTTATAATGAAAGATGAGCTTGAATCTTTCGATGTTTGTATCCATAAGATGGTAAAAAAATTATACATATTTCATGAGAGAGACAGCACTTTACAACCAATCTTATACCAAAGTTGTAAATAGTTTTAGATCAAAGTCTGATTCATGTCAATTCAGATAGTATTTCATTAGTTGGAAGAAATCTCCTGTGTACTTATTTTAATCCATTTTTTTAATGATAAAACCTAATATTTACAACCATTACTCAGTATATATTAATGGTTGTAAATACTAATATATACTGAGTATTATATATCAGGTTTTACATTGGGTAATGGTTGTAAACCTATTTTGACATAATAATGCTGTTGTCCTGCATATATTTTAGTTTAAAAATATTCTAAATGTTTGAATGTGGAAGAAATTTTCTATTGCATACACTTATCTTATAAAAAAAATTATAAGGTGCTTAAAAACACCTTATAAAATAACCTCAACCTTCTCAAATATCCTAAATCCAAGAAACCCTATACCCTATATTCTATATCCTAACAATCCTACAATCTTAACTCTTTTAAACTCCAAAATAATATCAACCCTTAGATTTTAAAACCTAAAATCTTATTAAATTCTAAATTCCTAAAGAAATCTTAAGAAATCCTAAGCATTCTTTAAATTCTAATTAATAAACTATGATAAAGAACAATTTTTATTTGGGCCATTGAATTAAATTTATTTTTTGCAAAATATTGTCTCTTTAAATTAGGTATGGTTTTACTAAAATTAAAATAAGATCTAATAACTACATTCCATGCCAACTATTTGGAGGAAGGCAAAGATGATAAATACAGGCACTGCGAGCGAGAGAGAGAGAGAGAGAGAGTTGTGTAAAACGACTTGCAGGCGTGAAAGTTTTCATTCAAGTGAGGTGTCTTGTGACAAAGTCACTGAATGTTTCATGAGACTGGATCCTGAGCATTAACTCAAAGTGAAGCATTGATTCAACCACGCTTTTATTCAATTAATAGTTACATAAACTTTACGTCACATATTATTCTGCTTCTACTGCATAAACAGATTACGTTGTTATAAAATGACTTGTCTCTCTATTCGAATAGAGGAGAAGTGTCTTATTGCAAGGGTGCGATCAGTTACTGATCTCCCATTTTGTTCGTAGACTGGAAGTGTGTGAAGAGCTCAATCTAACTTGGCCTGACTATCCATCCTCTTAATCTTTTTAAGTACCTTCTGCGCATCGAACTCGGGTTCATAACCCGTCACAGTGATATAGTTATTCCGAGTTGAATGCTTTTCCACGCTGTGAACACCTACAAGAAAAAAAAATGTGACTCACTATCAGACCATACGAAGAAGTTCAAAAAGAATGCTTTGACTCGTCGTGAAAATGGTGGATAGTTCAATTGCAGTTTGGTTGAAAACTCTCTTGGCTATTAAGACGATGCTATTTCTGTGCGTACGAATGGTGAAATTCGATCTCTTACTGAATGCGCGATGAAGTTTCCGATAGAGCTCCTGGAGTTTGTTGTCGCTGCTGTAGATGTTAGGGGCGTAGTAGTGCTTGACAATCTGCATCTCACGACCAAACGGGTCAGGAAAAATAGGAGCAATTGTCATGGCTGGTCAGATCTACCATAAACATCAGATATAAAAGACCAGGTGCAAGGACAACAGCGGTGAGATTGTGATTTACAGCAGTAGCAGGCAGTTCCTCATCCCTCCCCAGAAACTCCGAATTCGAGTCGTCGTCATTCCCCTGATAAACAATTTGAATGAATCAGAATCCAGATCTATCAAGACTATTGAGAACTGAGTCAGAGTATGGATTCACGGAATCCTTTGGTTACGTAGAAATAGACGTCGAAAATGCGGATTCATAGTAATATCATACAAGGAATTACGGTATAATTTACCACTAGATCATATTACATCACATGCATTATAAAACGAAGAAAAGCAGTGGTACAATTCGGGAGACTGATGGGGCGAGTGCTCACGTAGGACGTCATTTGTGCAGTGCTCACAGTGATGTAATTACACCTGTGGTGCTTTTAGAATTTGAAAGAGTTGAAGATGTTTTTGGTTTAAATCTGAAAATAAGCCACGAATATCAGAGCTCACGTTTTGGTGACTAAATCACCAGAACCGAGGACTTAAGCGATTCTCAGTGCAAGATAAAATGGAACGGTAGAAGTCGAGCTAGCGACAACATATCGATGCAAACACAAGTTGAGTTCAATGCATCTCCAGGCACAACTATGATAGAGATCGATGTCCATACCCAGGAGTTCGCTGGTGTGAGATGAAACCGGTTCTCCAAACAAATTGCATGAGATAATCGCTTCAGCAGGCCATTATATAGCTAGCAGCAACACAAGTCAGTATGCGTGGTCGGGGTCAACAAGTTCAGCCATTTGAATTCAGAGTCTGAAAGTTCTGGATCAATTGGTACACAATCTGATTCAGTCTCATAGTTGGGCAGTTACGCAGTTGGTCATATGCACGTGTACACTCCAGTGAGATTTAGTGCACCTCCCTGTTAAGCCTCTCGAATGCTGCAGCATTCTAATGACATATTCATTTTTTTCCGAAGTTTTCTGTAGATTGGTAAACACTGTGGCTGTATGGTATACGTTAAAATCAGTTGTAGAGAGAAGAAAGCGCCATTCGTTAACTATCAACAAAACCATGACATCCAGGAACAGCTGCCTAGCTCTCGTAAACTTCAACAAAAATAAATAAATAAATAAATAAATAAATAAAATTTCTGATATAACTCTGGTCTTCTACGGTGAGGGAGCGCAAAATTTCCAGCAATCCCAGTCAATCGAACTCTGTTGCTCCAGACAAACCATACCACCTTCCAATGGATCGGTAAGAAGGGGAAGCCACTAAGTCTTGATGAACTGCCGGTGTAGCATATGCGGGGTTCACTTTTTACGTCGGTACCGAGACGCGAGGCTTTCTGCGGTCAGGATTTGCGCCAGCTCTCATTCTACAGCGTAGTTTGACCACGCGTAACATGCATTAATTTCTGGCAATAACACAGGTTATTTGAAGTTGGAATTTTGACGGAGGGCTAAGTTTTTTCTCGCAATATGGTAGTCTCTATCTCTGTCGAATTTTTTTAATACATATAAACACTAAGTTAACTAAAGGAGTATATATATTTATATCTATACTGTTGTTGTCCTAAACGGATTACGAAGGAATGATTGAGGGTTCTGAATTTAGCACTTCAATGGGGCTCCCGATCGTCGCAGGCCTCTAGTGTGCCACTCCAGGAGACCAAATTTGCGCGGTCCAGTATCCTCCTGTGACATAAGCGGCGGTGAGAATTTAGCGGAATACCAGAATTCTGTGAGAAGTCCACCAGATAATCGTCAAACCCAATTAAAATGCCTTGAATTCAAATCACATCTCGAAATCATAAAAAGACGGCTCTACGACTGAGGAATGCACGCGAATTCCTCTGACTGTCAAAGGGATTTTTCCAAGTCCAACAGATGGGTTTCTTTTCACGACACGGATAAACCAGTCGCCCCAACATCGTGCGACCGAACTCTATCCAGAGCATATTCTCTCGGTCTGGGATGAACTAAGTTTGTCACACCTGTGCGGAGCAAGCAAAATCACTAATCTGGATAGTCCCTGCGAACAAAAGGATATGGTCAAATCGACTTGTGGGTAGTAGAGCTATTCCCTAGACATCCCTATTATTACCTAGACCGACACTATCTATCTCCAGAAGTGCTGAAGCAACGTTGCCGGATTGCCTTGACCCAGGTGGAGACGATTTTCAGGTTCAGCGATCGCAGCTAGGAGAGTTCGCTGACTGCGTGCAAGTTTCGCATCAGAGCCTCGCCTCGGCCTTCCAGTGCAGTCTGCAACTGGGTCAGCTCATCAACCTGGTCCCGACCATTGCGAAGTTCCAGCGTCGGGGATCACAGCCTGCATGCATGTTTTTGTTGTCTGTTTCTATTGCTTGTTTGCTTGCTAGCTAGCTACACCAATATCAGTAATTAGTGTGTATCACGCTATTTGCAAAGTGCCTTTAGGCAAATGAGTCTTCAGTTTATAGCGTGTATCACAGTAATTGAGAAGACACACTATAATAAGATATTTTAAATACTGTGTAGACCTTGCAATGTCAACAAAATTGTACTTCTCCCAATCGGATGATTTGGAGCAAGCAAAACTTGACAAGAACAATGCATACAAACAAAAATTGTTCCAACAACAGCCATAGCAACAACTTGCCCCTCCTCATGTCTTTACCTGCCGCCACTAGTAGCCCGCCCTACTCTGCTTTAACCTCCACTATACCAAACCAATGTTGCCCAAGTTCATACAAGTTCATAGTACTCTGCAACTTCCTGTCATCCATGTCCAATGAATTCTCAACCATAACTTCGCCCTTATCACCAAACAAGGTAACATTGTTTGTTTCTTTATAGAAGAGCTTGCAAGGTATTCCTAAGTTGTGCACATTTGAGTGAACGATGTCAACACAATAGATCAACAGAAGAAGTATATAATAGCCAACTTAGTAGAGTAGTTGAATGTTATATTTTGTTATCTTTTACAATTTTGTGTGTTGTTATTCAATGAAAAAGTCAAATACATTTTAACTCCAAATTTCTCTGTCCTCATTTGTTGTTCCTATTTGCTTGTACAACTTCTATTATGTTGGATTGCACCAACAATGTACTAGACTTGATACCAACATTATATTTTTTAAAACTTAGAGTTATTTTGTATAAGTATTTTGCATTATATATATATATATATATATATTAGTAAAAATACTAAAATGCAATCTAATCTACCACCAATTAAGTTGAACAAATGTGATGTAGTATGGAGCATGACACTTGTTACAACTACATGAAAATTACATATAGTGACAACTTTTCTATGATGGTTTTATTGATTGATAAACAAACAAGGTCAAGAAGTAGCTTTTCTTATAAGGATTTCATAGAATAGAGTCTTTCAAAAGTTTTTTTTTTTTTTTTTTTTTTTTTTTTTTTTCATTTCAATTAACAATCAAATTATTTAATCAATTTATTGGTGTGCACATAAAATATCACAATTCTACCATGAAAGTGAATTTTGTATAGGGCCATAATCGACTACAATTTTAACTAGAATTGTTTCACATTCCATTAGATAGTTATGTCTAATGACATGCAAAATTGAATCATGGCCTTGTATACATATGTGATGCTATTTTCATCTCTTGCTATATTGACACTCTAGACCACCTCTATTGCAAACTTAAGAAAGAATGTATTGCATAGGTATTTGAAGGCTTTCAACGCATCCATCCAATAGCAATTGTTTATGGTTTTAAACTTTTATTCTTCTTAAAAGTTCAACCAAGCATCTTTTCTCTTAGACTTCATATGAGAGTAAATTTTCCCCTCACTCCAAATTATAAGATGGCCTCAATTAAGAGTTTCTTTTAATTGGTGATGTGAAGTAGAAATAGCAATAAACAAGAATAAAAGATGAACAATACAAAACTAGTGAAATAAGTGCAATCAAGCAATTGTACACTACAAAACTAGTCCCAATCTGTTCACTAGATTTTCATCTAGAAAAAAGTAAAAGCAAAAGTAAAAAATATATATTTTTAGATAGACAATATTTTTATCTTTCCAACGACATGAAATTCATATAATTCTAAGTTACTGTGAATAAGTTATGATAGATTAAAGGTAGAATATACATAATAAAAAAGTTAAGTGAATAATTTTTACCTCAAGAGTAACTTGCTTAAGAAATCAGGAGCTCGAGCCTCACGAAGGCTCACAAGTAGAGTATATTAGTCGTCTTAAGAGGCCTTGAGGCCTTAGTCTTATCTTCCTACCTATACCCAAGGTGCTACAACCCATATGGGAATTGTGCACCTCTCTTTATACAAGGACTACACTAGCTGCTGCTCTACCTATTTTCTACTAGTAAAACTACTTTTTTTGCAATTTTGACTTCACCATGGTGTTCAAAAATACCCAATTAGCCTAGAAATCTTGTAAAGTCTTCAAATCTTGTTTCATTTCTTAATAGTGGCTCTCAAGGCGGTAAAACTCAATTTTACCAAGGTCTTGAAATTTTCTCTAAAAATTCATAAAAAATCTTAAATAAATTATAAATAAATTATAAAAAATCCTATAATATTTCTATAATACTAATATCTATACAAAGATATATTTTTCTATCTTGATGATTTTTTATAGTAATAAAATCAATTTAAATCCACTAAAAATCTTATTTTCTATATACATAACTTAAAAGATATGAAGTTCTTTTTCATGCTTCTTTTAACTATTAACTAATCATTGATAGGATTTTTGTAAGTAATACATGTAGATATGAGGCTAATATAGACATTAATCTCAATTACTAATCATTAATACTCAATAATGAGTGAAAATACTACATCAACTAAGATAATTGCTTCCAAGACTTACTAAGATTCTATTTTTGTAAATTTTCTTCTAATAAGACTTTTATACTTATAAATACTTCTAAATTATAATAAATATGTAAATAGTGAAAAAGACTCTCTAACTTTAGTATTTATTTCATTAAATGACTCAATACTATATTTTTAACCAATCCACCAATTAAGATCCATTGGTCGGACTCACACTTCATAATGTTGTTGCAAGGTTGGATCTTGTTAATTATGGGCTACAAGCTTGCAAATTCTAACTCCTAATATCACAATAATCTCTTAAACTTCTAGAATATAATTGTATCCATTGTAGTTGTCTATGTAGATTATCTAGGCTCTCAACATATTAATGGCAAAGAAATTATAATGCTAAGTATATAGTTCTTGAAGCCATTGTAGCCACACTTTTTTTCATAAAGATCTTTTTAGCTAATCAATAAGATACAATAAGAATATTTTTTATTATGCCTTAGATTGCAAAGTAATAGTTCTTATTTTAAAAGATCATAAAGATTGCACATATGATTGAATACAAACTACTAATCATACATACAAATATATTCATATCTATTTTTTTAGATACAAGGTCCACATACTTAATATCATTATTACTTCAAAAGCAAAGGATCATATTAAATTATAAAATGTAATTAGTTAATATTGTCAATTAAGTTTTTATTTAATATCCTTTGATAGAAACTTATCTATAAAACATAATAAAATATTAATTACAACAAGCATCTTAAAATATATTTTATAAAATATTGAATAATGTACATCTAAAGAATTTTAAATGATATACAATCTTCTATTTGATATATACTATTGTTAAGAAAAAAAATCCAAAAGAAGATATATAAACAAATAAGATAAGTATCAAAGAAAGACAACAAAATGATAGTAAGAAAGTATATATATAGTAAAAAAAAATTTGGAATAGCTATTACCAAAGACTAAAAGTCTAAAGACTCTTAAAACTAAATTAAAAGCAAAAAATATATTGATAATAGTAAAGAAGGCTTCATTCATGCTTCTATATATACTATCTAATTAAGAGATATACAGTAATGTTTTATAGGACCTCCGACATGTATTGACTTTGCTAAACACATGTTTTAACTTACAAGGCGAGTTTTTTATATATGTACTACAAAATTAGCTTCTTCCAAAAGCTATCAATACGTGTGATATATGGCTAATTTATTGAATAAATTTTTAATCTAGAAATTAACTAAAAATGAGTATAAAATTAAAGCAAAATCTATGAAGCTTCTAAAAAGCTTTTTTAGAAGATATTATAAAATTAATCTATTTTTATTTATTTCTATTTAATCATATAGATAATTATTAGAATAAATATATATTTGTAGCATTGTCCTCCCTTCTAAAGAGAAATTCTATAAAGAGTAGTCATCATATATTGAAAAAATTTAAGATGCAATAAATTATATTTGCCACATATTTTGGTCTTTGTTTTCTTTGAAAATAGTTGATAGGTCTTTTCAACCATCAATAGTATTCTATATTAAGGTAGAAAGATCACCTTATTATTTGATTGTTGTTGAGGCCTTCATAACTATCTTCAAATATAATATTTGAAACACCATCAAAAGTTGTTTTTATCTTTAATAAAATCACCAAATATTAGGAGTCTCTTTCAATGTTGTGATATCAAATACATTGTATCTTGCCATCTATTTAAGGAAAGGCATGTTGTTCTTGAAAATCTTCATTTTGATTATGTAATCTTGAAGGTTGTCACAATTACAATATTTCATCTAATAAGTTAGTACATAATAGCTCTTGAGTTAAATTTGCTAGTTATTAGTTCTCTATGTCCTTAATGCCACAAATATACAAAAGCTACAAACAAAGGTAGAAAATAGAATGCTATCTTCTTTGTATCTTATTTCCTTTATAACAAAGATTTTTTATTCTTTATCTTGGTTTTGATGGATGCTATTGATGAAAAAGATCAATCCTCTTTGCCGCATTAATAAGATTTTTTGCTAGCTCCCATGTCCATTTAATATATCATATCTATACCATTGAATAAGATAATCTTAACTATTTTGGTGTTGCCTTGAATCCAAGACTTCTTCTATTTTGAATTCTTAATTATTATCCATTTTTATAAAAAGAGGTGGCATTTGCCTTCTTTTTAAGATATTCATTGTCTTATATGGCTTAAGAAGAGATATATGGAATATGGGATAGATCTTCATAGGCTTTGATAGATGTAATCAATAAGTAACAAGATTGATTTTTCACAAATATAAAAAGGTCAAATCCTACAATAGTCTACTTCATTATAATAACAATTAATTTTAATATTTTGATGAAGTAATTATACCTTATTATCCTTATTAAATTTTGATTATTCCTTATGATAGGCATGTGTATTGATCTTATATTACTCTTGAGCTTCTATTATCTATGCCTTCATTATTATATATAGCTTTAACAAACAATTTGTTAAATCTTTTGCCACAAGATTATCAACGCTTAAAAAGTCAAAAGTATCAAATTTTAGATAATAACCATAATTAGCAAAAAAAGATATTTGTTGAATAGAAAAATATATCAAATTATTTTATATAAATTTATTAATGGCAAAAAAATTATCCAATTATTTTAATAATAATTGATGGTACACTTCAAATACTACTCTAAAATTTGATTTACTTATTGTCATAATACATATATTCTTGCTTGAGAATGCACCAAGTACTTAGCTATAGAAGGTAAGTAGAAATGCAGCAACAATTCTATCAAGTCTAATAGAATCTGAAAAAAACTTTAAATATACCTCAATAATCCTAATCAAACTTTGACCAATTTAATATAAATTTAAAAGAATTTATAAATGAAACACAAAGAAGATTAAAATTAATCTTACAAAAGAATAATAAGAAATCTTAAAGAAATATTAAAATAAAAATTTAAAGAAATAACAATAATCTTAAAGAAATATTAGAAATAGAATTTTTTAAAAAAACAATAAAGAATCTTTTTAAATTACTAAAATTATAAATATTAAATAAATCCTAACCAAATATTAATTTAATTGTAACTGAAATCCTAATGAATCTTAATCAAATCCTAGGTCAAATTCTAATTGAACTCTAAATCTTAAATAAATTCTTAACAAATCCTATAGCAGATTGAAACCTCAACAACTAATGATCAAATTATTAATATAAATTAAAAAATTATATGTTTTTTACTATCTTAGTTAGAAACAAGTACAAGAAAAATAAAATTGATTGTAATTACCAATTGAGAGAAATGCAAGATAATCCAATCAGGTGATGAGTGGCCTCCTACTTCAACTTAATTACTGAATTCTAAATGCGAATATCTCCTTATTAAACCATTGAATTGCTCTTAAATTTCACACAAATGTTGGAAATCAAGTCTAATATCCATACAAAAAAAAATTCACTTCAATCCAATTAAAAGATTACTAAAGATCTTAGAAATACTCACTGACCTTCAAATTCTAATTTCTAAGACCTCAATCCACAAAAATCCTCATATACTTCAATCTAACCATTCGATTGATCCCAAAATTTGCATATACATTCACAATTAGCACACTAACATATTATCCAAATTCTACTTACATATACACCACACAACTCAAGAAATCCTTAAATTTGTAAAAATATTTTTATTTCTCAAACCTTCATCCTATTAAGAATATTATTAATTTTAAAAATCCTTCAAAATCTCAATATTGATTTAAATGAAATGAAACTAATGCCTAAAAATCTCTCTTCTAGTTCGCTCTAAAATTCCATTCTCCACGCTACAAAAGAGCCCTAGAGTTGCTATATAGATGAGGTTTTGTGCGTCGAGATCTGATTTTGATCTTAGTTAACAATTGGTTCTTTTTGGATATCAATTTTTGATAATTTGAGGCAAGTTTTGCTTTAATCTATTTTTAATTCTTTCTTAAATATGTCTATATTAATTTTTTATCTCATTTATTTTAATTTGGTTTATTTATATCTCTATAAAATAAATAGTAATCTATTCTACACAAGACAAAATTAAGACTAAATCTTTTACTACCTTTCTATCATTAATTTTTACTTTTTATTAAATCTTTTTATTAGGCCCTTTTATAATAACATCTATAATTTTATTTTTTACTATATAGTCATATTACTACATGACATCATTCTATTTATCCATCAATTTGAAGATGAAAAGTCAAAGATAGTTTTATATCTACCTTCAATATCTTAAAAAGATTTCTTCTAAATCTTCATGTAAATTATGTCCCTCTATTTGATATAATATCCTTTGATAATCCATCATAGTAATAAATGTTATCAAGACA
Organism: Physcomitrium patens; assembly: GCF_059467195.1. NCBI lineage: Eukaryota > Viridiplantae > Streptophyta > Bryopsida > Funariales > Funariaceae > Physcomitrium > Physcomitrium patens. The sequence goes on from NC_143432.1 coordinate 9,701,932, forward strand.
AAGTTTAGATTTTTTTTTTCTTGAGATAGATTTTGTACATAGTACAAAATCTATAATTTTGGTAACATAATCTATAATCATGAATATAGAGTCATATAAACTTGAACTTGGAAGTTCCATAATAAAATCTATAGAAATAAAAGACCATAGTTGTTTTGGAATAGGCAATAGTTAAAAAAGTCTATAGGATTAATAACAAGGAATTTTTGATCTTAAACAAATGTCACATGATTATACAAAGTCTTTCACAAACTTTCACATTTGCTGCCACCAAAAATCCTTAGATATAAGTTCCAAAGTCTTGTTGTATCTAAAATGTTCTATTACTAGAAAGTCCTAATATCCTTGAAGAACACGTAAACTTGCTTGTCTTTTTGGAATTTATAACCAACCTTTGAGATAGAGTAGGTTATTCTTAAACTCGAACTTAGATGTATTATAAAACTTAAAAGAAGTATTCTTGATATTATAAATAAGAAGATCAAAATACATACTTAATTGATTTTTTTTTAAAAAAAGTTGAATCAATAGTCAATATTGATTTTATTGGTCAAAAATGAAATTATTAAAGCTTCAAGATGATTACTTTTTGTTGATTAATATATATATATATATATATATATATATATATATATATATAGGTATAAGATAAAAATATCTAAAAAATATATTTGACAAACCTTATTATTTTTTGGATCAATAAGTGATCTTGAAATCAAATTTTGATATAGACATGTTTCAACAAGCTTCGCAATGATTCAAAATACATGTTGACATGAAGTATTTGAAGTTCTTGTGATTTGTATATAAAATGACTAAATTGAAAGTATTTTTTAGATGATAATACTATTTCTAAAAAGAATCCATAATTGCAAGAAGTTTTTTATTATAGTTTTTGTAGTTGATTTCTACTGCTAAAAATTTCTTGAAATAAAAATCTACTAGATGGAGTTTGTCATTTACTCTCATTTGTCACAATATCACATCTAACGCAAAGTTTGATAAATTTGTTTTCATAAAAAGTATCTTTAAAAGTCAATATAATATAAGATTGATACAAAAGTAAATTTCCTAATTAAAGCATCAAATAATACTTTTGTTTCTTTATTCCATTTAAGTTTGTCTTTACAAGTCAAATATATAAATAGAGCTTTAATTTGAAAAACGTTCTTGATAAGGATCTAATAGAAATTATCAAAGTCCAAAAAATATTGCACATATCTTATTATTCTTAGAATCTTTCTATCTATGATAGTTTGGACCTTCTTCAAATCTATCATTAGGTCTTTATTAGAAATAATGTACCTTAAGAAGTCAACTTAAGGAATATAGAATATATACTATTCTATCTTAATATGTAATCTTATATTTTTAAGTTTTTATAATACACAAAAAATATGAAGTTTATATTTTTATATTTTTAGAATAGATCTGAATATTTTTTAAATATTAGACAAAAAAATCATCAAGAAATTCACAAAAAATATCATTCATGAGATATTAAAGAACAATTGATGTATTTGTGAGTCTAAAAAGTATAACATTATTTTCAAAATGTCCATACCTAATTTGAAAAGTAGTCTTCTATTCATTTTTTTTTAATACAGATTATATTATATGCTCCTTATAAATCTATTTTTGTATGGATCTTTGTCTGATTGAATTGACTAAGAATTCCTAAAATTAGAGGTAGAAGATACCTATTCTTGATAGTGATCTTATTAAATCTTTGATAATCTATCAATATCTACAAAGATCCATCTTTTTTCTTTATATATAAGATAAGAGCTCTTGTTGAAGATTTTGAATGGCATATGAAATTTTAGGTAAATTCTTGTTAGTATATTCTTTTAGTGTAATCAATTCATTTTACGATAAGCTGTAGATTGGTCTAAATAGTGGTTGAGTTTCTTCCTATAAATCAATTAATCAATCATAGGATTGATGCTCTAAAAGAATATCTATATTTTTCTTTTTAAAAATTTCTAAGAATCTTGATACTAGCTAAGAATATTACTTCATGTCTTTCTACCATCAGAAATGGGCATGGCATATATAACAAAAAATAATCCTTCTTTTGTTGCATACATGAAAGTTCTCGCATCTACTAATAAAAATTTGGATATAATAGATTTTTATATTTTTACTTGACTAATGAAATTTTAGATTAAACTACAAGAAAAAATAAGGTTATGAAAAATCTAATCTATTTGAAGATTATACTTTTTTAATGATAATAATATTATAATAATTGAATTGAAAGAAGATCTTATTATATTAAATTTTACTATACTATTATGATCTTTAATTGCTACATCTAAAGAAAAAATCTCATAGGTAATATATCCAAAAGACAATAAACAACCATCTATATCTTCTACATATACAGGTTTAATTTTCTTAACTAATAATATTTCTTATTTTTTGATAAAGTCTTTGTCTATAAAATAAATTGATGCTCTTGAATCTAATGAGGCAAAGACTTTGTAATTTTTAGGTCCTAAATGAACATCTATTGTAAAACAAGATAAGGAATTTGAAAAAAAAAAATTGGACCTTTATTAGATATTAAATATGATTTCAACTGAATAATTTTTATAATAATTGAAAAACTATTTTTTCAACCCATAAATCTTCTATAGTAATTGTACTCCTTATTTTGTGATTGTATTGTTTCTTTGGACAATATTGAAAAGTGTATTTTGCTTCTCCATAATATAGACATAAATCTTCTTGATAATATTAAATCTTTTTTTATTTAGTGAGATGTTTAAAATATATTATATCAATTTATATTAATTTTGGCCTTAATTAATAAGATTATAAAAACTCAAGAGCTGCTATTATTACTTGACTTATTCTCCTTTAGTTAAATTTTTATTCTTAATACTTTTCAAATAAGCAATTGTTGCATGCAATAGATTGAGCAATAAATTATTTCAAAGAATTTGCTTTCAGCATTGTTAATAAAAAATCTTTGACATTATTCTCCAATACATATCAAATTTTATTGATAAGAACTTTGTTGTTCTAATCCATACTATAAGCAAAGTTTTGGAATTTAGTAGAATATATTTTAGTTAATTATGATCATTGGCATAAAGATAAGAGCTTGATCTTTGGTATTCTTTTTTGATTAATTTTTCTAAATATGGCTATTAACTTTTTTAGGAATGAATTCAAATTATAAAGGAGTCATGAATCCTTTCCTATCAAAGATGTAAATCAAAAAAGAACACTTTTAGATAAAAGTGTGCTTATGAATCTAACTTGAATAAATCCATTAGAGTATTGGAAAGTATGTAACCTTAGATAGAGCTTGACTTATTGTAGAAATCCTCAAAATTTTGATCTTATTCCATCAAACTTCTTGAGCATATTAATTTTGATATTAATAAAAATCTACTACTAATTTGCCATCAAATTATTCTATTAATTTTACTTATTTTGGACCTTAATTAGAAATAGCCCTCAATAATATCTTTTTGTCATTTTTAAATTAGTAGTAGTTAGTAGAAATCATGATTTCTTAGCTTGCAATAAGGGCCATAATTTTTTTTTACATTCATTCTACTATTAACTAGCCTTTATACAATTCATATTCATGCTACTATAAAAGTTGGAAAAAATGTGCAAACTATTTAAGCAAATAAATTTTTCATGTTGTTGGAAGCTTTTTTTGTAATCATCTACTGCATAATCTTGATCTTGATTTATTGCATCAATACTTGCTAAAACTTGATTCCGTTTCTATTATCATTTTTTTACTCCTATTGCTTCTTTTTATCCTTTTTTTTCATCCCTATTATCTTCTTCTATGTACAAATGTTGCTATAATAGGTGATAAAAAGAAGATTGATAATATTAAGATATTAAAAACTTTACAAATATTAATACAGTATTATAAATCCTTCAATTGTCATTATTAGATAAATTAAAAAAAAAAAAGATGAAAAGATAAAAGCTTATTATAATGAAACAATTCCTATGTCTTTCCTGCTAGATTATGATTTAACTATATATACCCATGTCCTTTACATGCATGAATTTAACAATTACCAAACAAAAACTTTTTATTTTTTTTAATACACTATTAAGAGAAAAAAAAAAATCTCTTTGCAAAAACACACGGTCCATGGCAGCAAATAAAATAAAAGAATATAAAAATTCTACAAATGATCTTATATATATATATATATATATATTTAAATAGGCTATCTAAAAGGGCTAAGTACAATGCTTAGCTTAAATCCCACTTATTGATAGATTTAAAATAATTTAGAAAGTAGACTATCTTACTATCCAATTTGTCATCATTCCTCTAAATATTGATGAAATCTTTAAGCCTACTTCAAATGAGATTGATCTTGATGGAAGTAGAACACTGGATGAATTAACTCTTCAAAAAAAAATCAACCTTCAATTCCAAGAAATAAAGTAGAGAAGAATTATCAAATAGGCAGATGGATTTCTACCCTTCAACAAACCTCCTCTTATCAAATTAACAATCACAGCTCTGTTACAAATCCAAATCAAAAGATTTAAAATTTCCTGAAAAGATTACAAAAGAAAGCATCTTTCATCCAAAAGCCTCCCTTTGATTTGCTAAATTCAGTTCCATCTTTCTCACCAAAGTTGCCTCTCTAAATTTACTTAGCAATAGATCTTTCCAAAAAAAAATCTTTACTATTGTTTCAATAATTCTTTAAGTTTTGTGATCTTTGGCTTGTTAAAAATCTAAATTGAATTTTCTCTTGGTACCCAAAAATCTTCCTTTAATATGCTAAAATCAACCTGGTCTCTTTCTTAAAAGTTTACCCTTCAAATTTTTTTGACAACAGATTTCTCCAGACAAAAACTTTCACCACTTCAGTTATTTTTAAGATTTTTTAACTTTAGCTTTTTAAAAATTCAACTTTAATATGCACTTGTGCTAAGAAATTTTACTCCAAATGAAAGTGTGTAGATTGAGATATGCCTCCTAAAAATCATTAACCAAAACTATTAAGCCACCAAGACCTTTTTAATATAATCAAGCACCTTAGATGAATTTAGCTTCCAAATCAAATAAAATTTGTGCTTTTAAAAAGCTTACAATTAAAACTATATTATTCCAAAATTTTAGCTCCAAAAATGATCTAAAAAAGATGTAAGAATTGATCAAACTTCTGAATCTTAAAACCTTAAGGTCAAAACCCTCGAACCTTCAAAAATTCACAATTTTTTTTTCTAAACTCCAAATGGAATAATTTTTTTCTTGATAGAAAGCTTATAATCAAAAAAAATATTTTAATATTCTTAGAAACGTAAAAAAATAATAATAATAAAAAAAAACTTTAAAAAATTCTAGCACATCCAAAACTGCTACTTTTCTACAAGTAAAATTAATTATCTTTCAAATAATTTTAGTGCACTTAAATGAAGTATATTAGGGCAATGCAGCACTGTCAAATTTACCATGCATGTTGGAGAAACTTAGGAGATGCAATGAATATACTTGCTAATATTTGATCATAAGTACTATTAGTTGTTGTTAATACAAGAAGTGATTGTTTACCTCCAATAAATGGGTGGTGACAAAAAAAAAATACATATCTTAATTAGAAAAGTGTTTCCTTAATAGGTACATAAATAACTTTTTCTTACAGAATCAAACTTAATCAATAAAATTTAAAATAAACTTTGTCATAATTTTTTGAAAGTTTTGTATTCTTCCATCTATATGAGCTCATCTTTTGATTAGTAGTACCACAAGACATTATTATTACAAATTTAACTTCTTTATTTGATATACGAGCTCATCTCTTGATTAGTAGTACTACAAGATATTATTATTACAAATTTAATTTCTTTATTTGAACCTTTTATATTATTAATATCAAATCTAATGATTATAGGCTTTATGACACAATATATTGGTGACATAAATCAACTGCAAGTAACATCTTACAATTATACTAAATATTAATATAATTCTATCTTTCATAGTCATGTACTTGCATTGAGGTCTTATAATAAATTTACATAAAGATCATAATTCACACATCAAATTGTAATAAAACTATTATAAAAGCTAAAATAACACTATTCTAATTGATAATTTATTAAACTTCTTAAGCAATATTTTTAATTAAGTAATTTAATTAGCTACATGTATTATCTAAATCCTTGTAAAAGTTCTTGTTATTCTCTTGAATTTGTTCTAATTAATATAAAAAATAATTAAATTCATTTAAGCAACTATCATTTTTTTTTTAAATTTTCATCTTTTTTTTTTTTTTTTGCATCAAAATTTATCCATGAGCAAAATTATTTTTACTAAACCTTTAGTATGGTTATCTTCGAAATTCTCATGCTTCTTAAGGTTGCAAAATTCCAAAAGAATTGTCTTGTTAAAAAAGTTGTCCATTTTAATACTTAAGAATAATTTTGGTAATTATACAATGATTCTTTGATGCTCATGATCCTAGTTGTAGATCAAGACAAAGATTAAGGTGATTTTAGAACTAATGTGTGGCTGAAATGCTATTGTATTATGTTGCTGTGTGATAACACAACTATATAGTGAAAAAAAAATATGGATATTATTATAAAAGAGCCTAGTAAAAAGATGTAGTAAAAAAATAAAGATAAAAGATAGAAACATAGTAAAAAATTTAATCTTAATATTGCCTTTTTATGAAAGGAACTTCTATTTACTTTGTAGAAGCATAAATGAGCCAAATCAAAATAAATTAGATAGTGTATTGGTGTGCTAATTATAAATGTGTATACAAATTTTGAGATCAATCAAACAATTAAATCAAAGTGTGTGAAAGTTTTTATGGATGAAGATCTCAGAAATTGGAGTTTGAAGATCAATGAATGTTTCTAAGATCTACAACAATCTATTAATTGGATTGAAGTAAAAAAAAATAAATGTGGATATTAAACTCAATTTGTCAATATTTACGTAAAATTTGAGAGTAATTCAATAGTTCAAGAAGGAAGTATTAGTACTAGAAGTTTAGCATTCAAGTTGGAGTAGGAAGCTACCCAACACCTGATTGGATTATCTTATATTTCTCTCAATTGGTAAGAGCAAATAATTTCATCTTTCTTGTGCTTGTTTTTAACTAAGACATTAAGAAGTGTGCAAATTTTGAGTTAATATCAATAGTTTGATCATTAGTTGTTGAGGTTCCAATTTGCTATAGGATTTGGTTTAAGATTTTTCTATTGTTTGGTTAGGGCTTAGAATTTGGTCTAGGATTTGGTTAGGATTAGGATTTACTTGGAATTTGATTTAGAACTTGAGTAAATATTGATTAAGGTTTATCTAGGATTTGTTTAGGATTTAAGATTTTACTAGGTTTTATTAGAGCTTGAGAAAAGATTTTATTAAGGTTCAATTAAGGTTTCAATTAAGATTATATTAGTATTTTTATTTTTAATATTTCTTTATCATTCTTTATTTTTTAAAGTATTTCTATATATAATATTTATTTAAGATTATTTTTATTTATTTAAAGATTTATTTTTATATTTTTTTTAGATTAGTTTGAGACCTCTTTGTGTTTTTTTTTATAACTTATTTTAAATTCATTTTGGATTGGTCAAATTTTGATTAAGATTATTAAGTTTTATATAAGATTATTTAAAATTCTATTAGACTTATTAGGATTGTTGTTGCATTTCTACTTACCTTTCATAGCTAGGTGCTTAGTGCGTTCTCAAGCAAGAATACACATAATACAATATAAGTGGTGAACTTAACATAAAAGCTTGAAGTGGGAGCTATTGGAATTATTTATTATTTATTTTTATTTATTTAATGGATAACAAGAGCAAGAATTTTGAAGGAGCTATGGGAGGAGTTTTGAGTAGAATTGTTAGTAGAGTTTCTACTAAAGGACAAGATATGTATATGGATCCAAATATTTTAAATATGTTTCAAGCTTTTACATTATTTATGCAACAATCATTGTTTCCTATCATCTTTCCAATCAAGGAAGCCACCCTTTAATTCATCTTGCATGTATGTTTTAAAATTCTTTAAAAGTAAAAGATACAAAAGAATAAAAAGACTTGTTGAAGAAATAGGAGGTATATACGAGTTGCAATCTAAGTATTGTAGTCTAAATTATGTACCTATTGATGAATAAAAGGCATTATGTGGTGCATGAACCAAAGGAAATCATAACGGGCTTCTAAAGAGACAAACAAAGATAATAGACATAAAAGAGTGAAAAGCCTTAGAGCCAAAAGTAAGGGGCCAATCTAAAATAGTATCATTAAGTATCTATGGCACCATTGTGAAGAGCTACTATTTTTTAGAAGTCTTTATTTAAATATTCTAAATTGATTTCAATCTTAATTTAGTATTGAGAGATAGACTAGTATTATTATATTGGCAAAAATTTTATGTATCATTAAAACATTTAAATGTGTTGTCATTGTAGAACTAGCAAAAAATAATAGTATCTTCTTTAATCTATTCCAAAGGTTGGAAATATACACTTTTCTATTTTAATGTTGTGAAGATATTGCAATATCTGCCCAATACTTCATCATTATAAGGCGATCTTAGTTTGGAAAATAAAATATTTAGCATTGTAAGCTCCTTCATAGAATTCAAGATTGGTGAACCCATATTGTTATGATGCTATAATCGTAAGAAGAAAGAACACCAAGTTGGAAAAGAAAAAAAATATGCTAATATAAATTTCTTCTTTTTTAATCAAATTCTTCTATTTTAAAATAGAAAGAGCAAAAGAAAGGAGTCACAAAGCTAGACCTCATTTTTCTTTGGCTCAACTAAAGAAATCATCAAGCGAATAAACATTGTCTTTTTTTTTGGATGTATTAACTTCTTGGTTGGTACCAATGGAAGAATCTTGCTTTTATGAATATTAAAAATATTCTTTTAGTAGGATTGTTGTATTTATATACTTTAATATAGCGTTCTTCTTGACATTTTTAATTCTTCTAAAAACTATTCTTCTAATATTTGTAGACATTATTCTACCAATAGTTGTATTGGATAGAAGTCATTCATACTCAAACAAAATGAATGCTACCATAAACAGTTTTTTTTAGCAAAAAGTGTAAAAATTTAAGAAGATTTGTCTTTGCAAACACAAATTCTTATAAAATACATAGTAGAACAAATTTGATTTTGTAGCTATTGTATATTTGATAAATTTTAAGTAGAGTTGATAAAAAAAATGTATAAACTGAAAAAAGATTGTCTTAGGAAAGGAAACACAAAAATGCCTATAGTGGGATTTGAATCCATGCCTTTTTAGACCATTACTTTTAATTTATACTATTCCATAAATAATATATATTACAGCCAAAGAGCCCATATCTTATGAATAGTATGTATTTTGCTAATAAAAAATATACATTATTTGAGTTCATACTCTAATTACAAATATTAGTATAGGTAGCATATTCAACATTGTTCTTATTGTTTGTTTGATTACATTTCTATATGCATTGTTATTATTATTATTATTATAGTTGTTATTTGTTTGTTTGTATTTTTCTTACATATTCAATATTGTTGTAGTTTGTTTGTGTGTGTAGATGTATTTGTGATTGTTAAGTCTTCAATTAATTTCTATATTTAATCTAATTATTTTGTATCCTAATTTTAATTTATTTTTAGGTAGATTTTTTAATTCTTATTTTAATAGTTTTTATTTTTATTTTATTAATTATAATTTGATTGCTAAAAATTAATTTAGATAATAATATATACTTCTTTGTTGTATATCCTAAGCTATTTTCTAAAATAGATATTTTAAATCTTAAAAATATTCATTAAAAAAATAGTTTTTTTTTTAATATTATAATTTAATTTTAAAATTTAATCTTTTTAAGGATTGAATCTTATTGTTGAATCTTTAGGACTGACATTCCTCTTCAAATCATTGAAATGGTTGAAGCAAATCAAAACA